>NC_142772.1:50288198-50408198 GCF_988280905.1 Pimephales promelas
AAACCATGTGGATTTGGAGACTTTGTACATTTTTAGTTCAGATTAAAAACGGTAAGTACTTGGAAAGAAACCGGTTTTCTGAGTGTGTGCTCATGCCCGCGGGAAACCGTCTGCCAGACTTCTGTGTGATCTGTGTTACACACTCACTTCTTTGGTCATGCTTGACTTACTGCTCTATATCTAGCATGTGTAAATGTCAAAGATTATATAAATTAAATATACATTTAATGAGCTATAAATTCTACACTCAGTCTATTCCAGACTAAAGTTTCGTGGCCTGAGGGGTCGTGACCCACGGTCTGGAGATCTGCAGATCAGGGAAGAAAACTAAAGCTTTTCTGATGCTTTACTGCCCTCTTGTGGAGCAACAGACTATCATCATTCAATCAGTCAGGTTCACACTTATTTCAGGAATTTATCAAGTGTATTAAAGCCTTTTAGAAATATTGCATACGAATAAAAAGCCCAGAGTTCATTGTGAGCAATTTCATTCTTATATTTTAACCATCTTTGGAAATGCTGATACTGTCAAACTGATTTGTGTTCAAACAGGAGACACATACAATCATGAGACAAACTGCAAGAATTATGCATTCACACACACACACACACACACACGTACCGTGTGCATACATTAGCGCAAACGCTGACATACCTCATAGATGTATTAATTCAGACCGGTTTACACTAGTTCCATGTGAGTAAACAAAGCATCAGCTGTGTGTCACAGGCATCATAACACACAGGTTTCCTGTTCTAGTGTATGTGTGTGTGTGTGTGTGTGTGTGTGTGTGTGTTTCCTGTGTACACCACAAACACACTGTGTGTGATGCAGAACCGCACACAACACAACCGGTTATTCAGGCAGGATTTATCCAAAGGCCGTTAAAGGTCGATGAGATCAGCTCTCAGAACCATCTGTGGACCAAACTGGTCCAGTGGAAACCTGTCGAAACATTTCCAGTTTCGAATCAGAGGAGATTCACTGCAAAACCACTAAACTGAACACTCAGCTTCAAGTTTTCCACTAATAGGCCTATGCAGTGTAACTTGTATGGCTGTATTGTATAAAGACTCCTCTCATTACTAAGCACACTACTCAGAGTAGATGAAAGAGGTTTGCAGAGGAAACAGTTCCTGTCAATCATCTGTCACAATGGCATCACCTCAAGCCCTAGATCGGGACAGAAGCCCAGATGAACACGGTCACATGATGAAGCAGGTCAATAATATATCCATATGGACTCACAGAGATATGGTTTTATTTTGTTTTATTTTCTAAACATCTGGATGAGTTGAGTGTCTCTTTAAGACAGAGGTTGAAGAGAGAGACTTGGAGAGTTAGCCAAAATATTAATGAAATTCAAATTATTAAGTGTCTGAAAACAAGGGGTCATTTATAAATGTGTGATAATGATGAAGTTGGATGGGGCTTTTCATTCATGACCTCTTCCATGAACTCTTTATTTACAGTCTACATGTGATTTTTCCATTGACTATATTGGAAATTGTTTGTTGTGTCTGGAAAGATTGTAACGCGTCATTAATTATTAACTATTTTAATATTTCCAGGTTATATCATTTGTGTATCGAAGCCTAATTATTAGCATATATAAAAATTTAACATACAGTAAAGTTTTCTTAGTTCGATCAATATTAATTTACACCTCAGTCTACAGCATCTTCATAATTTATTTACAATCACAGCCAATCAACTGACGTGCTCCTGGTGTCGTCATAGAAAGAGGTGTGCCCTTTTCCAGCAACAGCCAACCAGATTTGAAGCAAGGTTTCTCACGTAGCCGCCTCAGCACCGAAATAAAACAATCTTGTTGAACTTAATAAAGGTATAATATTAATTCTCTTATTTTCAATATCTATTTTAAATGATTACTGTGTATAAAGTAGGTAAATGCTATTAACAATGTGTAAATGACAGTCAAGACTGGACACCCGGACAGCGCACTTCAGCATCACCCAATCACAGACTCTGTGATCACTGCATATTATGAACTGTTAAATAGAATATTACATTGATTACTGGGGAAGACGTACGTGGGTTTTTAATGGTGCTGGACATAATATATTTAAAAGATTATAAGACTTTGAGTTTAAATGTCTACAGCCGTCGTGAGACCTGAATGTGTGTGAAAGGAGTGTGTTTGTGAGCCGATGAGCGCCTCCTGCCGGAGTGAAACGGGATCACACGCAGAAACACGTTCAGAAACACACACAGGAGAATCTCAGAAAAACACCCGGATGAAGCGCGTCTCTGTCAGCCATGAGAATCTGCTCCACACACGGAATCCACCGTCAATATTATTATTCCTGATCTTCATATTTCAGATCGCAGCCAAAAATGGTCCAGTCCTGCTCGGCGTACGGATGCAAGAACAGATACCAGAAAGATAAAAACATCTCCTTCCATAAGTGAGCTGAACTCGCCAGTGGTGTTAACTGTGTTTCGATGTTGTTTTATTTCCACAGTTCTTGTGTTAGTTTAATGTGTGGCTCTAGTCGATGAGCTGCAGCTTCAGACACTGTTTGTTTAGTTTAATTTACTTTAGTTTAGTTTGGTTCTCATTTTTATCTTCAGTTTTGTCTGCGCTACAAACTTTACAGCACCACTCTGTTGTTTGATTGTTAGCAAAGAGAAGTTTAAGGAACATGAATGTTCAATGATATGCTAATTTAAATGATAATTCTGTAATCCTGTATTACTTTCTCTCTTCTGTGGAAGATAAAATATGTTTTGAGAAACGTTTTGTGTTTTTGTCTGTACATTGGAAGTCAGAACTCTTCAGAATATCTGCTTTTGTGTTTCACAGAAGAAAGTAAGTCATACAGAATATGTAACTGCTACAGAGTATGAATTTTCTGTGCATTCTGAACATTCAAGACAGAATGTTCATACTCTTATTTTACACAACATATTCTCAGTTCATGAGATCATAATGTTATAATAATCCATTGGTGTTATTGTGTATGACAGGTTTCCTCTGGCCCGGCCGGACATCTGTGGAAAATGGGTGTCCGCCATGAAGAGAAGAAACTTCAAGCCCACCAAGTACAGCAACATCTGCTCTCAGCACTTCACCAGAGACTGTTTCAAACGGCAGTGCAACAACCGTGTGCTGAAGGACAACGCAGTGCCGTCACTCTTCAGCTTCAGCAAACTACAACTACAGGTCCTTGACCTCATTACTGATGTCTCACTCTCACACACTGCAGTGTCTTTACCTCATTACTGATGTCTCACTCTCACACACTGCAGTGACTTTACCTCATTACTGATGTCTCACTCTCACACACTGCAGTGTCTTTACCTCATTACTGATGTCTCACTCTCACACACTGCAGTGACTTTACCTCATTACTGATGTCTCACTCTCACACACTGCAGTGACTTTACCTCATTACTGATGTCTCACTCTCACACACTGCAGTGTCTTTACCTCATTACTGATGTCTCACTCTCACACACTGCAGTGACTTTACCTCATTACTGATGTCTCACTCTCACACACTGCAGTGACTTTACCTCATTACTGATGTCTCACTCTCACACACTGCAGTGTCTTTACCTCATTACTGATGTCTCACTCTCACACACTGCAGTGACTTTACCTCATTACTGATGTCTCACTCTCACACACTGCAGTGACTTTACCTCATTACTGATGTCTCACTCTCACACACTGCAGTGACTTTACCTCATTACTGATGTCTCACTCTCACACACTGCAGTGTCTTTACCTCATTACTGATGTCTCACTCTCACACACTGCAGTGTCTTTACCTCATTACTGATGTCTCTCTCTCACACACTGCAGTGTCTTTACCTCATTACTGATGTCTCACTCTCACACACTGCAGTGTCTTTACCTCATTACTGATGTCTCTCTCACACACTGCAGTGTCTTTACCTCATTACTGATGTCTCTCTCTCACACACTGCAGTGTCTTTACCTCATTACTGACGTCTCTCTCTCACACACTGCAGTGACTTTACCTCATTACTGATGTCTCACTCTCACACACTGCAGTGACTTTACCTCATTACTGATGTCTCACTCTCACACACTGCAGTGTCTTTACCTCATTACTGATGTCTCACTCTCACACACTGCAGTGACTTTACCTCATTACTGATGTCTCACTCTCACACACTGCAGTGTCTTTACCTCATTACTGATGTCTCACTCTCACACACTGCAGTGACTTTACCTCATTACTGATGTCTCACTCTCACACACTGCAGTGACTTTACCTCATTACTGATGTCTCACTCTCACACACTGCAGTGACTTTACCTCATTACTGATGTCTCACTCTCACACACTGCAGTGTCTTTACCTCATTACTGATGTCTCACTCTCACACACTGCAGTGACTTTACCTCATTACTGATGTCTCACTCTCACACACTGCAGTGACTTTACCTCATTACTGATGTCTCACTCTCACACACTGCAGTGTCTTTACCTCATTACTGATGTCTCACTCTCACACACTGCAGTGACTTTACCTCATTACTGATGTCTCACTCTCACACACTGCAGTGACTTTACCTCATTACTGATGTCTCACTCTCACACACTGCAGTGACTTTACCTCATTACTGATGTCTCACTCTCACACACTGCAGTGTCTTTACCTCATTACTGATGTCTCACTCTCACACACTGCAGTGTCTTTACCTCATTACTGATGTCTCTCTCTCACACACTGCAGTGTCTTTACCTCATTACTGATGTCTCACTCTCACACACTGCAGTGTCTTTACCTCATTACTGATGTCTCTCTCACACACTGCAGTGTCTTTACCTCATTACTGATGTCTCTCTCTCACACACTGCAGTGTCTTTACCTCATTACTGACGTCTCTCTCTCACACACTGCAGTGACTTTACCTCATTACTGATGTCTCACTCTCACACACTGCAGTGACTTTACCTCATTACTGATGTCTCACTCTCACACACTGCAGTGTCTTTACCTCATTACTGATGTCTCACTCTCACACACTGCAGTGTCTTTACCTCATTACTGATGTCTCACTCTCACACACTGCAGTGACTTTACCTCATTACTGATGTCTCACTCTCACACACTGCAGTGACTTTACCTCATTACTGATGTCTCACTCTCACACACTGCAGTGTCTTTACCTCATTACTGATGTCTCACTCTCACACACTGCAGTGACTTTACCTCATTACTGATGTCTCACTCTCACACACTGCAGTGACTTTACCTCATTACTGATGTCTCACTCTCACACACTGCAGTGACTTTACCTCATTACTGATGTCTCACTCTCACACACTGCAGTGTCTTTACCTCATTACTGATGTCTCTCTCTCACACACTGCAGTGTCTTTACCTCATTACTGATGTCTCACTCTCACACACTGCAGTGACTTTACCTCATTACTGATGTCTCACTCTCACACACTGCAGTGACTTTACCTCATTACTGATGTCTCACTCTCACACACTGCAGTGACTTTACCTCATTACTGCTGTGTCACTCTCACACACTGCAGTGTCTTTACCTCATTACTGCTGTCTCACTCTCACACACTGCAGTGTCTTTACCTCATTACTGATGTCTCACTCTCACACACTGCAGTGTCTTTACCTCATTACTGATGTCTCTCTCACACACTGCAGTGTCTTTACCTCATTACTGATGTCTCTCTCACACACTGCAGTGACTTTACCTCATTACTGATGTCTCTCTCACACACTGCAGTGTCTTTACCTCATTACTGATGTCTCTCTCACACACTGCAGTGACTTTACCTCATTACTGATGTCTCTCTCACACACTGCAGTGTCTTTACCTCATTACTGATGTCTCTCTCACACACTGCAGTGACTTTACCTCATTACTGATGTCTCACTCTCACACACTGCAGTGTCTTTACCTCATTACTGATGTCTCTCTCTCACACACTGCAGTGACTTTACCTCATTACTGATATCTCTCTCTCACACACTGCAGTGTCTTTACCTCATTACTGCTTTGTCACTCTCACACACTGCAGTGTCTTTACCTCATTACTGATGTCTCTCTCACACACTGCAGTGTCTTTACCTCATTACTGATGTCTCACTCTCACACACTGCAGTGACTTTACCTCATTACTGATGTCTCACTCTCACACACTGCAGTGACTTTACCTCATTACTGATGTCTCACTCTCACACACTGCAGTGACTTTACCTCATTACTGATGTCTCTCTCTCACACACTGCAGTGTCTTTACCTCATTACTGATGTCTCACTCTCACACACTGCAGTATCTTTACCTCATTACTGATGTCTCTCTCACACACTGCAGTGACTTTACCTCATTACTGATGTCTCACTCTCACACACTGCAGTGACTTTACCTCATTACTGATGTCTCTCTCTCACACACTGCAGTGTCTTTACCTCATTACTGATGTCTCACTCTCACACACTGCAGTATCTTTACCTCATTACTGATGTCTCTCTCACACACTGCAGTGTCTTTACCTCATTACTGATGTCTCTCTCTCACACACTGCAGTGTCTTTACCTCATTACTGATGTCTCACTCACACACTGCAGTGTCTTTACCTCATTACTGATGTCTCACTCACACACTGCAGTATCTTTACCTCATTACTGATGTCTCACTCACACACTGCAGTGTCTTTACCTCATTACCGATGTCTCACTGCTTTACCCTTGTGGAACAATAAACCATCATCATCATCATTGATTAAACAGAATTTTTAAGTGTATTAAAGACTTTCAAAAATTTTGCATGCAACTAAAAAGCCCCTATGACCTATGACCCCACAGGCATCGTCTCTGGAGGACTCCTTCAGCCCGGACCTGGACTTTCCTCACAGCCTCCCTCTCTCTGATGGCGAGGAGACGCCAGTGCTAACGTCTGAACCGGACCGGTCCTGCACCGACCTGGAGCCGATCCGGGAGCCCCACTTCAGCGCCTGCGTGTCCTGCGACCACAACTACACGGTGGAGGACACGGGTCAGCAGAAGAGACGGGTGGAGCAGCTGCAGGAGCAGATGGAGAAGCTGCGCAAGAGACTGAAGACGGTCCAGCAGAAGTGCAGGCGTCAGGAGCGACAGCTGGAGCGCTTCAGAACCATGCGCCGGCTCCAGATCCAGAGCCAGAAGGAACCCGCACCGGGGGGAGACCAGGAGCTGGAGCGCTTCAGAACCATGAGCCGGGTCCAGGGCCCGAAGGACACCGCACCGGGGTCATCCTACGTCATTCTGCCCACAGAGATCTACGACGTGCTGAAGGGCATCGAGACCATCGGGGCGCTGTGAGGGTTAATCCTCTGTCTTCCGAGTGTGTGTGGACTGGACATGTCTTCATGGATTCACTTCAGGAGAGGATCAGGAACAAACTGAATATCCAATCAGGGCTCGGAGGATTCTGGAGCTTTTCCGAACCAGAGTAACTAAACCTTCAGCACGGGTTGTGTGTGTGCTCTTCATTGCCGAGTGAGAAAGACACGAACCCGATGACCAACGCTTCAGTCAATCAGGTTCTCATCTTCAGGAGATTTCCAGATCAGTGTTTGTTCAGCTATTAACTGTATTTATAATTAAAATGTCTGGAAATTTTTTTGAATAGTTTATTTTTATTTGATTAATGTACTAAGATGACCAAGCTGGACTTTACTAAACCCTTTTTCAGTAGCTGTAAAGTCTCGTGTCGAAGGGCTGTTTTGAGTTTGTTGTTTTTTGCTTCTTGCTGAATAATTTATTGCTCACAAAACAGTAATAATTGTGGAATAGATTAAATTAAGCCATATTTGGGGGAAAAGTCTTTTTTTTTGTGGGTGAGAAGTTCAATCAGAGTTGCCTTACGGTGGTTTGACTGTTTTAATACATGATTCTCCTTCTTGACCCGTTTGTGCTTGAGTTTCTGAACGATGATGTCACGGTTCTGTAAAGACACGCGTGTGGTCAAAACACCACAAACTTCATCACAGTACAGAAAGATTCCAGCAAAATATGAATTACTGCAGTCACATTGTAATAATTATATATGGTTCATGTTTCAAACCGAGACTTACAGAATCTGTTATTTTGATTTCTTTGTCATTTTAGTTTGTTATGAAAGGTTGGCTAATAAGTTCATCTCAGTGTTACCGCTGTATCTACTCTGGTAAACTGGGAACAGACGGATAAATAAATTAGATCAGAAGCCAATCAGGCCACTGTGCGTTTACACCTGGCTCCTGTATCTGGATAACGGGTCGGATCTCGCGTTCCCGGGAAAAAAAAGGATGGCTCGGGTGCAGTCGACCTGAACTGGCGGGATTTCTTTTAAAAACAGGTTTCAATAGGGGAACATTTTACAAATTTTGTAAAATGAAGCGGAAGAAGAGGCTGAAGAAGAGGAGAATGGGTGGAGCTAGGATGTCTAGCCACACCCACAACTATATTGCTCTTCCCCATTGGACGCCAGGAGGAGGAGCTGGACCTTGAACACTATTCATAGCAAATGGATATCGCTGAGTGTGTGTGTGTGTGTGTGTGTTTCGTGAGTAGATAAGATACTACTGCATTGTGACAGATTGTGATGTGCGTCTCCGTGTGGCCACTAGATGTCGCCACTGCTCCATTATTAATCTGCTAGTTCAAGAGCATCATGTGCAGTAGAGAACATGAGTGAAGCGCTTTGACTTTATTTTGAATATTAACATGTAATGAACCTGTTGTCTCTCGCAATCTGTGTGTGTTTGAGTGGGATGCAATATCTTTCTCTCTCAGTGCATACGATGAGACGCTGACCCGAAGGTCCTGACTCTCTCTGGTCATTACTAACCCCAGGATGTCCTTCGGAAAAAAAGAGTAGGAGTGTAACCAGGGGTCCTGGCCGAACATGCCCATTGGCCAATGGCCTCCTAATCTCACTTCAATATCCTGCAGGAATAATCCTGATAAATGAGCATCTTTTCTCTTGCAGATAACGGCAGGCTTGAGTGTGCTGTGAAACACAATCCAAGAAACGCAGGGCATGGACACCAATGAGAGTGTGGGATCCCAGGACGAGGGAAACCGGAAGTGTGTACTGTAGTAGGAACAGTTCGGGAACAGCAGTCTGAAATACACAGAGAGCAGGATAATGTGAGATTTGTAAGTTCAAGGTTTGACAGGGACTGGAGGTGAGGTGTAGTGCTGCTCAGTGATTGTCGCGTCACAACGCTGTTCTCGCGATGATTTCATGGTTGCTAAGCAACTCAGGCGAGCGTTTGGTTTGCCTGGTGAAGGAGCTAAATAAAAACAGCTAACAGTGAAAACGGCTAACAGCGAATACAGAAAACAACCCGAACTGCAGATTTACAGCTGAAGGTGAGCGACACTTATATTGGTCATTTCCTTAGTTTAGTTTAATAGATTTTCTTCTTGAGAACAAGACCAAAGACAACAGCTCCTTTGTTGCTAATCTGCTGTTGGCGTCAGCTGATGAAGATCTGCGTGGTTTGCTGGTTTTATTGACGGTTTCTTTATGGCTGTCCATTTATTATTTTGGTTTGTAGCTGAAAGGCAGAGCTTTAAACGTTAGTTTGTTCTCATGTTCAGTGTTTAGGGTCACAGTGTAACGTTATAACAGTTAAACACAGACTCCGGGGTTCAACCCTGTAACGTTAACACTGTGTGCCTCAAACTTTGATTTTATATTTCAATATTAATCTCCATATTCTTTAGAAAACTCTTGAAATCGCCCTGTTGCCCTTTAAACGCTTTCTTATTGTTTTATTCAGTTTCCAGCAGTTCTGGAATATTTAAGTAGTAGAATCACTTTTGCGGAATGATTCACTCGTTTGAATCGGTTCACTGAATTGGAAATGTTTATAATGGTGTTCATATTGATATGAACATGGTAATCAGTGTAATATCTGATGCTGTCATGGACAGGTGTGCTACTGCCACTGCACTTTAATATGTTTAATAATCATGCATTTGTTCTAATTATTACAGCTATTTTATATGTTTTGCTTTTAGTTTTTTTTAAAAAGTGGATTAAATGTGTCAGTTAACTTTCATCATGTCGCCTGTCGTTTAACTGGTAACTCTCTCTAAACTGCTTAGTATTTAAGAAACTGGATTATCCAGTATTGCATAATTTTCTTTTTTATTTCATAATATTTCATTAATACATAATGCATGTGTGTACACACCTTAACCCATAAGAACCCGGACCAATTTCTCCTTATAGGAAAATTATGGAGCATATAAAACACTAAATGGACCATTAAAACATGTTTCTTCCTGGTCTAACGCCAGCGGTTATAGACCCCTTTTGCGCCGACGTCACAATTACATCACAGCAGCTAATACAAACCAGCACAGATTCAGCTACATAATAATAAGGAGCTTAATTTATTATTATTATTATTATTATTAAATGTCATCTTAATAACAATCTTAAGGTCGCAATAATCAATAAAAAATATGCTGTATCTGGAATTTTTATTTCTAGAAAATATTCACATCATTAAAAGTTCACCGTCATGTCACTCATTACATTGTCGTCTTCTTTGCGCAGAGCAGAACTGCGGATCGTACACACAAGTCTTGTATATGATATTCAGCACATAGCCTAGTTATAGGCATCTAAGGAGTTATATGCCCTCAGTTCCTCTTTATGCTCGGTTTCTCTATCGGAAGCGTATACGGGTCGGCCAATCTGGTTCCGTCCGTTAAAATGAACTTTTGCAATAGCATTCGCGGTCCTGCACAGTGAGAGATAAAATCGGATTTTCTCCAGTCATTGTTAAAAAAACAACAACAAGCCAACAAAACTTGAAAACTGACGTAAGGGAAGCGGCCAGAGGGATCGTTCTGCCTACACCTAAGCTCCGCCCACAAAAAAAAACATCTGTTTGACCCCAGCTGTAGGGTACCCCAGAAAATGTGTGTGTGGACACATGGTGTAGTGCTTTCTCAAACACTGGGCGAGTCCATGTACCAGTCCTGCTGTTACTGCAGTCCGACCCTCAGAGGTCATCTCAGAGGTCACACCGCTGACTGCTAACATCCCACAAGCCCAGAGGAGTCATCTGACCCATGCGATGATGAGACGGAAACACACTGATTAATACCTTGATTATAATCACCCATTAGATTGAAGCATCAGTGGATTCCAGAACTACACCATCAGAACATCAGAACACAATGGCGGGTCAGAGGCCAATGAGCCGCGGGTCATTCAGCACTGGACGCCCACCGACGGCCCTCAGAGTCAGCACTGCGGTGAGTGTGTGTGTGTGTGTGTGTGTGTGACGGGTCACCGACGGCCCTCAGAGTCAGCACTGCGGTGAGTGTGTGTGTGTGTGTGTGTGTGATGGGTCACTGACGGCCCTCAGAGTCAGCACTGCGGTGAGTGTGTGTGTGTGTGTGTGTGTGTGACGGGTCACCGACGGCCCTCAGAGTCAGCACTGCGTTGAGTGTGTGTGTGTGTGTGTGTGACGGGTCACCGACGGCCCTCAGAATCAGCACTGCGTTGAGTGTGTGTGTGTGTGTGTGTGACGGGTCACCGACGGCCCTCAGAATCAGCACTGCGGTGAGTGTGTGTGTGTGTGTGTGTGTGTGACGGGTCACCGACGGCCCTCAGAGTCAGCACTGCGGTGAGTGTGTGTGTGTGTGTGTGTGTGTGACGGGTCACCGACGGCCCTCAGAGTCAGCACTGCGGTGAGTGTGTGTGTGTGTGTGTGTGTGACGGGTCACCGACGGCCCTCAGAGTCACCACTGCGGTGAGTGTGTGTGTGTGTGTGTGTGTGATGGGTCACTGACGGCCCTCAGAGTCAGCACTGCGGTGAGTGTGTGTGTGTGTGTGTGTGTGTGTGTGTGACGGGTCACCGACGGCCCTCAGAGTCAGCACTGCGGTGAGTGTGTGTGTGTGTGTGTGTGTGTGACGGGTCACCGACGGCCCTCAGAGTCAGCACTGCGGTGAGTGTGTGTGTGTGTGTGTGTGTGTGACGGGTCACCGACGGCCCTCAGAGTCAGCACTGCGGTGAGTGTGTGTGTGTGTGTGTGTGTGTGACGGGTCACCGACGGCCCTCAGAGTCAGCACTGCGGTGAGTGTGTGTGTGTGAGTGTGTGTGATGGGTCACTGACGGCCCTCAGAGTCAGCACTGCGGTGAGTGTGTGTGTGTGTGTGTGTGTGACGGGTCACCGACGGCCCTCAGAGTCAGCACTGCGGTGAGTGTGTGTGTGTGTGTGTGTGTGTGTGACGGGTCACCGACGGCCCTCAGAGTCAGCACTGCGGTGAGTGTGTGTGTGTGTGTGTGTGTGATGGGTCACTGACGGCCCTCAGAGTCAGCACTGCGGTGAGTGTGTGTGTGTGTGTGTGTGTGTGTGTGTGTGTGTGTGACGGGTCACCGACGGCCCTCAGAGTCAGCACTGCGGTGAGTGTGTGTGTGTGTGTGTGTGTGTGACGGGTCACCGACGGCCCTCAGAGTCAGCACTGCGGTGAGTGTGTGTGTGTGTGTGTGTGTGATGGGTCACTGACGGCCCTCAGAGTCAGCACTGCGGTGAGTGTGTGTGTGTGTGTGTGTGTGTGTGTGTGACGGGTCACCGACGGCCCTCAGAGTCACCACTGCGGTGTGTGTGTGTGTGTGTGTGACGGGTCACCGACGGCCCTCAGAGTCAGCACTGCGGTGAGTGTGTGTGTGTGTGTGTGTGTGTGACGGGTCACCGACGGCCCTCAGAGTCAGCACTGCGGTGAGTGTGTGTGTGTGAGTGTGTGTGACGGGTCACCGACGGCCCTCAGAGTCAGCACTGCGGTGAGTGTGTGTGTGTGTGTGTGTGTGACGGGTCACCGACGGCCCTCAGAGTCAGCACTGCGGTGAGTGTGTGTGTGTGTGTGATGGGTCACCGACTTGCGGGTTGCGGGTCACAGGTGCTGATACTGTGTGTGTGTGTGTGTGTGTGTGTCGCAGGCCCCGGGCACCGGCCGGCCCGGCAGCAGAGCAGGACCCGTGGCCGCTGCAGGGGTTCTGTCAGCACAGATTCGAGTGGCGGATCGGCCCGTGACTCAGCAGGGCCTCAGTGGGATGAAGACCGGCGGGAAAGGTGAGCTTCTGCTGGTTCTGCTGGGAAACGGGCCACTACTGTGAGATCTGCACACTCACCCTGTTATTCTCTCCTTCAGGCCCTCAGAGGCAGATTCTGGATAAGTCGTATTATCTCGGGTTATTACGGTAATGTTTTTCAAGTCATTTATGGAATGTTTCATTATCTCTCAGACGAGACGCTCTGATTAATATTTGGTTTGTTTGCTTCAGGAGTAAAATAAATGAGCTGACGATGGAGTCGACTAAACTCCAGAAGGACATCGACACCTTCAGTCAGGAGAACTCTGTCTTCCTGTCCTATGAGAAACGGTAATTTACCACAGTTACGTCTTAATAATGCAAAAAAAGGCAAAAAATGATAATATAATAATATTGTTCTTTAAAATAATATGACGCATGCTTCGTTTTAAATTAAGATATGTTAAGAATAAGTATACATGATGAAAAATATGTATATTTCTAATTCTCTAATGTATTTGAGAATTGACCTTTTCTTTAGTTTTGATGACATAATTAATTTCATTCATAAAGTAATTAATTTGGTGTGTTAACTTTTCCTGTGAGCAGAGCTGAAGTCCTCGCTGGAGAAATTAAAGATCTTCAAGGCCAGCTGGCAGATTACAACATGGTACGCTCTTTTATGCCCATTAGAGTGAGAAGTTGGACAGAAATGCTGATTTTGAGGCCTGTGATGATGTCATTATATAAGCTGTGTCTTTTCTTAAATTTCCAGCTGGTTGACAAGCTGAACACAAATACTGAGATGGAGGAAGTCGTGAACGACATCATCATGGTGAGTTCACCTTATTTCAACACATAATTTGTTCTTGACTCTCTGTGTGTGTATCCTGCTGATGTGTGTGTGTTTGTCTCATTAGCTGAAAGCACAGAATGACAGAGAAGCTCAGAGTATGGACGTGATATTCACCGAGAGGAGAGAGTAAGTGCTGATGTCGTCGGCAGAGCTTGTGCTGGGAACAGGTTAAATCTCCTCATCAAACTTATTTTTAGATCAGCAATTTTACATATTGTGAAAAAACTACATACAAAAAAATTCGGGGATATTTGGGACAAAGTATTGTATACATCACTGACAAGCTTTTAAAATCTTAAATCTAAATAAGCTTTTGAATGACTATGTTAGTGCAATGACAGCATTCACTGCAAAACATTTAAAAATGTTCTTCCCTAGTCTTAAAGGGGTCTTGAACTGCGTTGTTTTATTGTTTCATTAAGTTTCCTGTGGTGCACTTATAATGTTAGTATGATTTTACTTCAAGAAATGTCATAATACGCTGATTTCACGCAGCCGTCATTTTGAAATGGCTCCGGTGGGAAGAAAACCGGAAGTGCCGCCTTTAATCACCCCGTTTCCCAACTGTAGGGGGACCCCGAGAGCACAGTTTCAAAAGTTAAAGCAAGCTTTAAAGCAAGGGTATATGATTTCAAAGATTGTTCATTATTAATGTGCTCGTTTATATGCTGGTTATGGTTATATAGTACAATCCTAACAAAATTAATAGAAAAAAGAATGAAAAAATCCATTCACTCTATTGGCTGTACAGCCGCAGAGAAGTTGACCAATGTGAGCTGTCCGGCCGGACAGCTTACATATAATATAAACGACAGCAGCAAGCGGCCCCTGCTTGCCCCTACTGTAAAGTGTGGACGGAAGAGAACGTCTGTGGAGGAAAGAGCAGAGATTAAAAAGAAATGTGAAGAACGCCGGACTCTAAGTAGGATAACTATAGGGTCCACCATTGACCGCTGGAGGAAGCTTCAGGGAGATCTGGGACTGAAAACCGACGCTGACACGGGTGACTTTTTTTTAATGATGGGTTGAGTTTTTTAAGACACGGATGAGTTTTTTAAAACCTCCTTACCGTCTCAGGCTTTCTCGACTGATTTTTAACATAGTATACCATAGCTTTAAAAGCAAGAAAAGAATAAACGTGTTTTCCCCTTAAGTATGAAGTCAGTTAATTTAGATTTTTTTTTTTTATTTTATCTTCAGTCATTTTGCTTCTCCAGTAAATGTTTCTTCGTTTAAGAATGCTTAGATATTAGTGCTGTAAAACAGGAAGAGCTTGACAGCGTTTGCAGTGTTTACACACACTATATTAACATGCTGAGATACACGTATGTGCAATTCTGTTTTATAGTTTAAGGAATTTTCATATTGCACTACTGCATGGAAAAAAGCTCCTCACAGTCTGCTCATGCAAAGACTTGATCAGTCCAGCGATGTGCGTACCCCTGAGAAGAGGTCGGGCTCACGGCTCGGGTCCGCGTCTGCGTGCCGGCTGTCGTTCCCTGGCTCGATGTAGCCGTCCTCGATAAAGCCGTCGTCCTCGAGCTCCTGCGCGCTGCCCTCCGTCTGCTGCGTGTCCAGGCTGAAGGTGGAGAAGCGCCCGCCGAACTCGCCCGGCTCCGCGTCCTCACGCAGCCTCTGGTGCCGGTAGTTGAACAGGAGCTTGTACCAGGACGGAGACTTGACGGCGCAGACGACGATGATGGCGGTACTGAGAGTCAAAGCCACGACACCGAGCAGAAACTTCCAGCTGTGGCTCCCCGTGTGCTTCACTAACCCTGAGGACACACACACACACACACACACATCATCATCTACACACAGCATCTGTAAAGGTGTGTTCACACCGCCGCTCTCGCCGCCCAGCCGACGACGGCGTGGAAAGATTCGTGGACGCTCTGACGTAGATCGAATGCTTGGTCTTTTTTAAGACTTTATTTAGAGGGGCCGCGTTATTTGTGCAGACTGACCAGGTCGGGTTAACCTCATGCAATCTTTTACATCTGAAAGTAAGAACTTGATCGATGGAAAGAACTTCACAATTATAGTGACATGTTTGCTTACGAAATAAACCAATTAAAGGCCATTCATGTGGTGTGGCTTTTGTGTTAATGGTTAAGTGCTAATCTAATTTGCATTCTTGCTGAAAAACAAGCGTTTTGGCGTGAAAATCTTGCCGATGAATAGTGTTGCTTGCCGCCTTATCAAATTCAAATGATCAACCTCTCCTCTATTTTGCTTGTGAACTAATGTGGTCGAGACCAAAGTTTACAGTTCTGCGTTCCCTGGAACCCCCAAACAAAACACTGCTTAATTCCGATTGGTTGCCGCCGAAGCACGTCATTGCTCATTAGCATAAAGTTGAGCTGACTTCAACTTCTCGCCGTTGAAGACGCGCCGCTCTCGCCGGCGGTAACCATGCATTCACAGGTTCTGGTTGCAAACCTTGAACATTTTTGAAAAACGTTATCATCTCTGCGTAAACTTCAAAAAGGTGAATCTGTGAAAACGCTGACGGCGTGCACACCTGTATTGCGTGTTCAGTCTATAGGTGTGTGTGTGTTTGAACACGTTAGTTCTTTCCATGGCCTTAACCACCGACACATTAGCTGTGGGTTTGAAACTGCTTTGAGGAAAATGTTTTTCCCATTATTCCTGATGTTCTTACCTTTGCTGGAGCTCTGCTCTGTGGTTAGCGCTGCTAATGTAGTCCTCGCTGTTGGGACTTGATTTAAGCAGAGAGAGTTCCCATCGAGGACAGCTGTTTTCTGGGGGGTGTAACAAAACAGTTCTCTGCCTGCAAACAAACATTTGGCAGATGAATAAACCAAACAAACATGAAGTTGGCCAGAGCCCGTGAAGATGGACAAAGCTCTCGTTCTCACCGGTGGATACGCCGGACTCGTTCAGATGTTTGATGAGGCTTGTGAGCGAACAGGAGCAGTTCCATGGATTTTCCTCCAAATCCAAACTCTTCAGTTTTATCAGTCCGTTAAAGATGTCTTTGTGGAGTGTTTTCAGTTCATTTCCCCTCAGTTTGAGAGTCTCCAGGAGCACGAGGCTGGCGAAAGCTCCTTCGGGCAGGGACCGTATGTGGTTGTAAGATAGATCTAGCACCCGAATCCCGGGATACCCGCGTAAGATCTCGATATCCGAGTCCGACATCGTGAGCGAGTTCTGGCTCAGGATCAGTTCGGTGAGGTTTGCAGGTTTCCCTGCAGGAATGCTTGTCAGAGATGCGTTGTTCATGTCCACCTGAACACAAAGGGTAATGTGTGTTTCACTGCTGATTCTCTATTTCTCCACAGTCTAGTCTATGATTGGTCTATGCCTTATTATTAGACAGTGACTGTAATTCAGTGTAAAGCAACAGCTGAAGCTCTCACCTGCAGTGCGATCACATGTGAGCTCATCAGAACGACTGCCATCCAGAACACACACGCTTCTGTCCCGGCCATGATCTCTGCGAACACACACACACACACCTGTGATCTCCGTCACCTGTAATGAGAACAGCACTGCATCAGACACACTCACCCGAACCCTGTGTATGAGAGAAGAGCTCTCGATTACTGATCCTGATAGAGACGCTTCTTGAGAGTGAAAACCCTCTTCATGAGCGTCAGACAAAGAGGATCTTTGTGCGTAGAGTCCGTGTCCTCTGAGCATCTGATGTCCCGTGTCTGTGCTTGTGTTCGGGCTGCCTTCTGACACACAGATCCTCATGGCTTATCCTGGACAGTCCCCCAGTGTTCTCACGTGTTCTCCGGTTTTCTCTCTTGTTCACTTGTGTTTTTGCGTGTTCTCCCGCGCAGTCCCTTGTTCTGCCATGTTCTCCGGTGTTCTCCGGTGTTCTGCCGTGTTCTCGCATGTTCTCCAGTGTTTTCCATGTTCTCCCGTATTGTCCCGATGTTCTCTCGTGTTCTCCTGTATTGTCCCGATGTTCTCCTGTTGTTCTCTCGTGTTTTCCGGTGTTCTCCATGTTCTCCTGTGTTCTTCCGTGTTCTCGCATGTTCTCCGGTGTTTTCCATGTTCTCCCGTATTGTCCCGATGTTCTTCTGTGTTCTTGCATGTTCTCCGGTGTTCTCCATGTTCTCCTGTTGTTCTCCGGCGTTCTGCCGTGTTCTCCAGTGTTGTCCGGTGTTCATCAGTGTTCTCTCGTATTTTCCCGTGTTCTCCTTTGTTCTTGCACGTTCTCCTGTGTTCTTCAGTGTTCTATGGTGTTCTCCATGTTCTTCCGTGTTCATTAGTGTTCTCCCATGTTCTTCCGTGTTCTCCTGCGTTCTTCCGTGTTCTCCTGTGTTCTTGCATGTTCTCCTGTGTTCTCCTGTGTTCTTGCATGTTCTCCTGTGTTCTCCTGTGTTCTCATTTGTTCTCATGTGTTCTTGCATGTTCTCCGGTCTTCTCCAGTGTTCTATGGTGTTCTCCATGTTCTCCCGTGTTCATCAGTGTTCTTCCGTGTTCTCCAGTGTTCTCCCATGTTCTTCCATGTTCTCCAGTGTTCTCCCGTGTTCTCCTGTGTTCTCCCATGTTCTTCCGTGTTCTCCTGTGTTCTCGTGTGTTCTTGCATGTTCTCCGGTGTTCTATGGTGTTCTCCATGTTCTCCGGTGTTCTCCCATGTTCTTCCATGTTTTCCAGTGTTCTCCCGTGTTCTCCCGTGTTCTCCTGTGTTCTCGTGTGTTCTCCCTTGTTCTCCAATGGTTGCTGTGATGCATCACTCAGTTTCATGTCATTGTCAGTTTCGTTCTGCATCTTGTAGATGAATTCATTGCAAATGAACAGAACTTTATAGAGTTACTGAACTGAGTTGATGTGAATAACGCCACTGTTGTGTTTACAGCAGGAATACGTCTCCTTCTCCTCTCGAACACAGGCGCTGTAAGGGTTCTAGTGCACGAGTGGTCATGCGATTCTCAGACACGTTTATAAGTGATCATTATAGTAGTCTAGTATAGGTCTTCTTCATTGAATCCGCACATCTTCAATATAAACATGTTGGTTTCCGTTTTTGTAGTAATAGTGATGTTTAAAAGACTCTCTAAGGATAATTGTTGCTCTGCTTTTCTCCTCAACTATAAACTTCTTGTGTGTCTCCTCTGCCACCGCTCTCTAAGCCCTGTTGGAAATCTCTGTGTTTATGATACACGTATGATAAGTCCATATTAGTCTATTCTTCCTTCTCTTCTGCTGTAAAGCTCCACACGACTGGGTTATTGTATCTGCTGCAGTTGGGATTATGACTCATAAGCAGCATCAAACTTCAGCTTTTTATTTTTATTATAGTTCAAATTATTTTAGAGCTTGGATTCTTTAAAGATGTATTCTTTTTGATTACTTGTTTGAAATGATAAACATGGATTATATCTTCTGAACCTGACCGAACATTAAACAAACCAGTTCTATTATATCACATGCACTACTAAAGGTGAACTGAAAGCTGTTTTCTTTAAAAAAAAGTAAAGAAAAGAGAATGTTATAGATATGGTTGTTAGAGTCACTTACCCTTGAGTCATGTGTGATAGCGTGTTAACACACACTTGAACCAGCTGAGACAGAAACAGACCTTTGCTCTCTGTAATAAAGACTGGCTAAAGATTGACCACTTCAGAAGTGAACTATGACCTTTACCGTGTTCCTGTTGCTCATGGCGATACAGAAACCCTAAGGTCATGGGTTTCATTCCCAGGGAATGCATGAACTGATGAAATATCTATTCCTTGAATGCAAAGTAAGCTGCTTTCTATAAAGTGTTGATCGAAATAATATTGTTGAACTTTGGTACAGTCTCAGAGTTTCTTTACTCCGTTCTCAAAGTAATCTTTAGTTTCAGTTTTGTAGCACAGCTCTTTAAAGCAGTGTCCTGCTCTCATGTACTAAAGCCCTATCATAACACAAGCCAGTGATGTCCTCTTTAATTAGAATATTATTAAAATTATTTAAATAGCAACGATTAAAAATGTGTAACTTTGCTTTCCATTCATTTTCCTCACTTAATCCTCACTCTGATTCCACAGAGAAAACTACTAGCCTAACTTCAAACATTATAAAAGGTGTAGAACAGTCAGTACGAAATAAAAACAAATACACAAATTACACGCATTAATATTCCAAATAAAATATTGTAGTAGTATTCATTTCAGGTACAGAAATGTAATAATTAAAAGAACACTGTTCACTGAATATATTCAATAAAAATTAATCTTTGTGAAAGCTGTGTTTCTGTAGTTTGATTAACATTAATAACATTCAGTATAGACACCAGCAGGGATTTAAAGACCAAATATCGATGCACATCCTTTTCTTTTTTCCTTTCTATCAAGACGAAGCGGCCTGTGTTTATGGGAACATTCTCCGAGACTCGTGTCCAATCCAAACCGTCCACAGGCAAGCGAATGTGGAGAGGAATCAGTTATACGATACTGTACTGACCGTTTCATCGCAGCTTTACTGAGATAATAGGAAGATAATGGATTTCGAACTCAAGTCAGTTCAGTGTTGATTCAGTTCCAATGTAAAGATCATCAGTAATTAAATTAGTTAATTTCCTTTATAAAGCAGTTCTGTAGAACACAGTGATGTCGTCGTCATCATCATCATCTCAGTTCAGTTCTCGTACAGCAGCGTCAGTGCGGTCGGATCAATAACACTGCTGGATATTAAGTGTCCACATCTAATGAAGCAGCGCAAACACAAACATCAGTGACAGAATAGAGGAAAACCTTGAGAGAAACCTCAACCGCTCAGTTCTCCTCTGGCCTGAAGAAGAACAGTGTGTGATTAGGATGTACAGTAATAACTTTAACATTCTTTCTGTCAGGAAAGAGGATCTGATCCGCGCCGTGGAGGATAATATAGTCCAGGAGAAACAGGCGGCCCAAGACATCGTCAAGAAGATGAGTGCGGAGAAACAGGCCAAATACACTGAGAGGAAGGCCACCAATGAAGAGCTACTACAGGTCAGGGTGACTCCACCTGTGTCATGAGCTAATCAGCAGGATTACAGTAACAGGCCTGATGTATCATATACTGTTCACTGCGAGCCAAAATAACGAGCGTGAGTGACCCGATCTAGAGCGTATTAGGCAAAAGTAATGGAAAAGCAGTGGAATGGGCAAACACGTTCTGTGTGAACTGGCCAATAATACATGCGTAATAAAAAGTACAACTCCCAGAACGCATCTACTCTAAGCAGCCGTTGCGTTTATAGTGGGACCAGTTTAGCCTGGTGCAGGTCCAGTATCTGCAGGGGAAGTAGATCTGGCTATGTTGTTCTTCCTCAAGATCCATGCATGTTTATTAACCGCTAGAGCGCCAACAGCCACGCACTGTAGCTTCAATCTTTATCACATCTACATCACATGAGTAGACTCCTGTTTCTCAGAGTATTGCATGATTGCAAATGTGATGCTGAACTTGTACAAAAGACCAATAAACAAGTTGATATTAAGTGACCTTTTTGCCGTAAATCTGAGATGGTCCTCACTGCGGAACATGAAATCCATGGGGAGGAGTCGGATCCAGATCCAACTCCTCCCACCTTACATACACCTAAACCTAACCAACTCCGCCCCCTGATCCCTAAACCCACCTCTAATCCCTAAACCCAACCCTAATCTTACCCATCTCCACCCCTTGGATCGTGATCCGACTCCTCCCCGTGGATCTCATGTTCTGCATTGAGGTGCTACTGGTAAATCTGCCTGTTTTTGCTCTATATCCTGAAAATAGTTTCAGACAAAGTCGAACCAGAACTGTTGCGCATCTCCAAGCAACGCTCATTCTTGAATGAATCTGCGTGTTGAACGATTGAAAGAATGACTCGCACATTAAGACTTGCTGCCAAATTCTTCAAATATTTAAGATATTAATGTAGCATTATTTCCCCATGAGCAGTCTGTCTAACACCACTTCAGATGCAGCTTCTGCACTGCAAAGATGGGTTTTTTATTTGATTGGTTGTGTCTTATTGTTCTAACTGAATTTACTATTTAAATTAACATTTAAAAACAAATTTTAAGATGATGCATACATTTAATAAGATTAGAAAAACATGCTCTTATAATGGTATGAATGCCCCTGGAAATGAATTTAAAGGGGCAAAAATGGCCTTTTATAGACCAGAAAGTGTTAACGCCAACGTCAAGGGTTTGATTCCCAGCAACACAAGAACTGGAAAAATAACATATAGCTTGAATGCCATAGTGTTTGCCAAATAGATGTAAATACTGAAAACAAAAATAAGTAAAGCATGTCTACATGAAGTGTAGTTTAGTGTGGAAATAGCTTCAGTGCCAACTCCACACTTTAAATGAAAAAAGTCTAGAAATGATTTATGCGGGTGATTAGAAGTTCACTGACCTGACGGATGTGCCGTGACTTTCCTCTCGTCCAGGAGCTGAACTCCCATCAGGTGGAACTGGACGCTCTGATGAGTCGAAAGGAGACATTTGAGGCGGTGAGTGAACACACACACACACACACACACACACACACACACACACTTCTGGGTAGTCCATCCAGTCATCGATGATGACTTCTCCTATAATGTGTGTGTTCTTTGACTGTATAGATGCGGGACACACACTTTCTTCTACACACAGGGCAATTAACCGTTTCTCCAGCTTGTCTTGAGGAGCAGAAACGAGCATGGCCTGCTCTCTCTGATGTCTTCTAGTTGGGCGATGTTCAGTTCTCCTGTCTTCATAACTTTGTACTCCATTATGACAAAGTTTCTGCCAGAGTTTGCAATTCACTGCACTAGTTTCCAGGGATGTGGTGGGCTTCATCACACACTTCTTAGGAAAGCTTTTAAGTTGGTCTTTCAGCCTCTTTTTTTTTTTTTTGGCCTCCTGCAAATCGGGAGCCAAGATGTACAGTAATTGACCGTACATTATCTTACTTAGTTGATATGCAGCAATCTTTGTGTGTAGATGTAACGTAGTATTGCTGAAGCATGGATGAAGCTTGATCCTGTGTGTTGAATATCATCCATGCTACAATCACTAGATAAATTACTGCCAAGATAGTGAAGTGTGGCACTGTGGTAAGTGGGGAATCATGAATAGTGAATACTGGAATGTTAAAGAGGTTACCATCCAGTCTATAAGCCACTGCAACCCCACTGTCTTCTTCCATCTCCTTATACAGCAGCTTTGTAAAACACAGTATGAAGATGTTAAACAAGTGCGCCGATTCTAATCCACCCAATGTTACTTTGGCATTCATCCCATCATTAAACTGTCGCAAGATTATGGTAAAGTTTACAGAGCATCCAAAATGCCACATCACTTCCGTAAGAGGTCGAGTCAAGTCACCTTTATTTATATAACCCTTTTTACATACAGACTGTATCAAAACAGCTTCACAATGACAACATGATAACAATACAACAAGCCTGTTTCAAGTAGAAAATTGCGTCAATGTCCACCCTAAGTAAGGCAGAGCAATAATAATGTTGAATATCAAATGTCCCCAACTAAGCAAGCCAAAAGCCAAGGCAACAGTGGAGGAACCAAAACTCCATCAGGGACAGAATGGAGAAAAAACCCTCAGGAGAATCCAGACTCAGTCGGGGCCAGTTCTCCTCTGGCCAACGAAGGAACAGTGTGTGATTCGGGTAGGGTTACAAATCAAATTGGATCAAAACATTAAGAGTATTTGTCCATTTCCATTTGTTTGTAAGTCGAAGTAATCAAGCCGGTTTGGAGACGAGATGTTGAGGATCAGGCTGTCATGGCTGTCGTGTCGATGAGGCCGGCACTTAAAGGGGAAATGAAGCAGTGAATCAAGTTTACATGATTTACAAGATGGATTTCCAATATAATCAACAATTATATAAGGAACATTGCAAATGTAAACATTTAGAAGAAAAAAAGAAAAAACTTTGTATCTTTCGCAGCCAGGGCGCCGCCATTGTGCAGGTGACGTCACGGGGTTGGTTGGCTCAAGTTTAACAGGCTCTGGGCATTGAAAATCGCGACATCAAACTGTGTTTATACCAGTGTTTTGACCGCGAACGACTAATGTTAGGTACAGTTATTAGACAAAAAGACGACGTCTCTGGTGGACGTTTCATTTCCCCTTTAACAAATAAATGCCAACTTACATGTTGTTGACGAGACGGGAATATGACGGCAGACATCGCGAACAATGTTTCTATGCGCAGTTTGTCAACATATAACATGAGACGTCGTCTTTTTGTCTAATATCTGTACCTAACATTAGTCGTTCGCGGTCAAAACTCTGGTATAAACACAGTTTGATGTCGCGATTTTCAATGCCCAGAGCCTGTTAAACTTGAGCCAATCAACCCCGTGACGTCACCTGCACAATGGCGGCGCCCTGGCGGCAAAAGATACAAAGTTTTTTATTTTTTTCTTCTACATGTTTACATTTGTAATGTTTCTTATATAATTGTTGATTATATTGGAAATCCATCTTGTACTAAATCACGTAAACTTGATTCACCGCTTCATTTCCCCTTTAAGGATGAATCGGGATGGGTCTGGGCGCAGGTCCACCATAGAGGGTCCCTCGGGATAAACAGAGAGACTAATATCAGCGTAGACGCCATTCTTCTTATGATGTAACGAGTACATCAGGATTTACGGGACGTGTTCCCGGTTCCGGCTGATCTAAACTATGCAGCCTAATTTTGAATTTAGGAAGTCTAAAGTGTGTTATGTGTATGCTAGGCCAGAGAGATGTGTTTTTAGTCTAGATTTGATCTGCCAGAGTGTGTCTGCTTCCCGGACAATGTTAGGAAGATTGTTCCAGAGTTTTGGTGCTAAATAGGAAAAGGATCTCCCGCCTGCAGTCGAGTTAGATATTCCAGGTATTATCAACTGGCCGGAGTTTGGAGATCGCAATAGACGTGAAGGACTATAATGCGTTAAGATCTCTCAAGTACTGCGGAGCTAAAGCATTTAGTGCTTTGTAAGTAATCAGCAATATTTTAAAATGTATATGATGTTTAATAGGCAGCCAATGCAGGGTTGACAGAACCGGGCTAATATGGTTATATTTCCTGGTTCTGGTAAGAACTCAAGCTGCTGCGTTTTGAACTAGCTGGAGTTTGTTTATTAAGCGTTTGTTAACCTAAACTAATTGTTCCGTATTTGTCAATGAGAGCATATGGCGTAATTTAGATATATTTTTAAGATGGAAAAATGCATTTTTACAGATTCTAGACACATGATTTTCAAATGAGTGAACACGATGTACAGTATCAAAAGGTCACGATGTACAGAATCAAAAGCCTTGGAAAGATCCACAAAAGATCCACAAAAGCAATGAACAAGTTCTTATGTTGCTCGCGGTATTTCTCCTACAACTGGCGTGAGGTAAACATCATGTCCGCTGTACTTCAACCTGCTCTGATTCTACTTTGCGGTTCTGGCAGTAGATTTTCTCAGCAGGAACACAGTCAGGTCCAGGGTAAGGGTTAGACCTTTGGTAAAGTAGGTAGTTCCTGTAAACCTGTACGATCAACTAATGTCTTTTGGTATAATAAGGCATGGAAATGTTCCCCCCCATCTTTGAACAATGCTTTTGTGGTCCTCAACTGATCTCAAGGGGCAGACAGAGTAAAATATGGGGCCATAAATGGTCTTCACTGCATTATAAAAGTTATGCATGTCATGCTTGTCTGCAAAAGATTGAATCTGATGAGCCTTCGACGTCCACCACTGATTCTGTAGTTGCCGCAGAGTCCATTTGCGTTTCTTTTCTCTGTTCATGCCAGACCTTCTTAAGAGATTCAGAAGATGGATCATCAAGGTAGATCTGGTTCTCTCTGTCCTCTGTGTTTGCAGGATCTGGTTCACTCTCAGGCTAAACAGGAGGCAGTCCTGCTTCACGAGAAGCTTCTGGATCTGGAGAACCGCAGAGACGCCCTGCTGACTGAAGACCGGAACATGGGCTCTCCACAAGAGGAGAGGGAACGCCTCTTTAAACAGGTCTCTCAACAATTATATTTCATTACATTAAGTACATTCAAAGATTTCAACGGACGTGAACATGACTGTTCTATTGATGGTTTTAGGTGAAAGAAAACAACCAGGAAATAGCCAGCATGGAACGGCAGTATGTATTTATAAACCCTTTGCATGTTTGTTTTGGTCAACCTTGAATGTTCAGTTGAGTATACACTCTCAGTTGGTTTGTAGATCCACAATGCTTCAGTCATTATGGTGTTGTATGCAAATATGGTATTTACTTATACTCTGTGTGTCTTATGATTAGTACATAAAAAAAGACTAAAATTAATATCCTGTTTTCATGTAGACTGTCAGAGGTACGTGAGAAAATTAGCAATCTCACCGAAGAGATGCGGCAACTAGATGCTGACATGGAGGAACATCAAGGTGCTGTTCTCTAAATATGGAAATGCATTCAATTTGGGATGATCGTGTAGATTTAGAGAGAGAGGGATGAGGAAGGGGAAATAGCAGACGACTGGACTTCATCGGTTTTTAATGCATGTTAAGCATTTCAGTGAAATATTGTTCATTGTAAACCTATTTAACAACAAACATTTTTCTGATATTCAGAACAGCATTTTTGCTCATAGAAATCTCCAGATATGATAGTTAGTTCTATTACAAACTAAGACTTTAGTAGTTATAATAATACTGTCTCAGAAGGACGTTTCTGAACACCGAATAGGCTTTGTTGGTGTAAATGTGTGTGTGTGTGGTGTCATGTAGTAATAATAATAATAATAATTTATATAATAATAATAATTATTATTATTATTGGTGTCATGTATTATTTTCAGTTGGCCTGTTTGAATTCTCAGTTACAGCATGTTTTATTGTGCAACCCTTTAATGCACCAACTACAATAACCTGAGTCGAGTGTAACCCGTGTTCACCGTCTGCACAGGGGAACGAACGCAGAAGTACAAGGAGCTGCAGAAGAGAGAGGAGGAGATGGACTGTGAGTCACACACACACACACACACACTGATGCATGTTGGGGTTAGACGCCTCGTGCTGATCATTAAATGATGAGCTTGTGTGTCTTCACAGCGTATTTAAACACGTTTGAGGAGAATAAAAGTCAGGAGCAGCAGCTGATCAGAGACTCTCAGAGCAGTGTCGTGGCTTTACTGGAGCACTCCAGCAGGGTACACACACACACACACACACACACACACCTGTAACATGCTCGATTTAGTCATGACAGCGAGTGTGTGGTGTTTCTCAGAACATCAGTCGTCTGCATCAGCTGTCCGCCGTCACAGCGCAGGAGCTTCGGTCCATGCAGGACGATCTGAGCTTCAAGGAGACGGAGATGCAGAAGTCCCACAGCACCGCCAGAGGCCTCTCCTCAGGTCAGTCTCTCTCTCACTGCTGTGTGTGGATTTACCTGGATATACTGTATATAAATGTGTGTGTGAGTCATCAGTCTGGAGCTAAATAAATAGATTCACAAATAAACAAAGAGTTTCACAAAAGTTAATAAAATTCACAAATAAATAAATAATTGTAATTAATTTCCCTGAGCATGTGGACTGGTGTGTCCGAGTGTGGTAGTAATGCAGCCTCTGGTAAGTGTAGTGATCACAGGGCCCTCATGTCAGTTGTTTCGGTGTGGATTATGATGTGCTTATTGTTTTCAGACAGGATCTGAAATGCACATCTTCTGTCAGATTTTCTTGGCTCTGATATTTGGGAATAAAGTTTCTCATTGACATATTTCCTGTTGAATGAGTCGGGATAAGAGCGTGTGTTTCTCTCAGGTCCTGTGCAGCGGAGCTGTGGATCAGACGAGTAGTGAAGCCGGCTGACTAGATCATCCGTTGTCTCGTGTCTAGGCTCAGGTCCTCCTTCTGATCTGGTTACGGCCCGGTTCCAGATTAATACTTCATGCGTTGTGATCATGTGATTTTTGCATTTACACTATACACTGCTGAAAATGTAGACTTTCTGGAAACCTGTTTGTTCCTCTTGCTGCGAGTGGTCCACTGATGAATGTCTGAACTTTCAGTCTTTTAAGTGTTTCAGAAAGTTCATTGAAATCCTTCTTAAGGAGTTCCGACTGCTCTTTATGAATATCATTCTTCCCCACATGAACGATGAGTCGATTTGCAGTCTTATGTTTCACCAGAATGTTGTGAAGTTCCCTGTTTACATCAGCAGTCGTTGCTTGTGTAAGGCAGCATGTAGTTGTGTTCCTGCTACTGATGTTTCTGATTATGCAGTCGCCCACTATCAGAGTCCTGTTCTCAGCTGGGGCCGCTGTCTGCTTGACCTTGAGCGCCGTTAGCATCAGTGTTAGCTTCACGCTGACTCAGTCTGTGTTTGATCACATTCAGGGATTCCTCATTCATTCATTTGGGTCACTTGAACCATGCAGTGTAAATGGGGCCTAAGATGGACGATCAAGGGTTTAGCAGACTCTTTAGGTGTCGAAACAGAATTAGTTTTTTTTTGTTTTAGATTTTTGATGTTCATGTTTGGTGCGGAGATCTGACTCTCTCTCTCTCTCTCTCTCTCTCTCTCTCTCTCTCCTCTTCTAATGTGTATCTGCTGCCCAGTGAAGAGTCTTTCCTTCTTTTGTGTGAAACTCCTTGGTGTTCTCCTCAAATTCCCAAACATTGTCTTATCTCCTCAGAGCCATTGAGAAATGTGGCACACGGACATTGTTTGTCTCTCCCCTGTTTGTTGATCTTGTGATATTTCACTTTCACGGTCATGCAGAAACACAATCCGGCATTTGCTGTGTGTGTGTGTGTGTGTGTGTGTGTGTGAGGTGAGAGAGAGAGAAAGAGAGAGAGAGAGAGAGAGAGAGTATGTGTGTGTGTGTGTGTGAGAGAGAGAGAGAGAGAGAGAGAGAGTGTGTGTGGGGGGTGGACCCCTAGAGAAGGAAGCAGTCCAGAATGCTCAGAAGTGCTGACAGGGTTTTTTGAGTGCTCCCCACACACACACACACACAGTCTCTCCCTCTCTCTCTCACACACACACACACACACACACACACACACACACACACACACACACACACAGTCTCTCTCTAAACACGTCTGCCTATCAGAGGGAAGCGGCTCTCTTCCACTTCCTTCCTGTACATGCCCCCCTCTGACGCTCTCATGGCCCTGCGCGCACACACACACACACACACACACACACACATCAGCATGTCTCCAGCGGGACGGGCCACACACACACACACACACACACAGATCAGTTTCAGTGTCTTCATCCACATCGCAGGGTTGCAGATTTAAGTGTGTCATGAATCTCTGTCACGGATTGGCCAGATCTGCCTGTGATTGTTGAACTCTGAACCCTAACCCTTCCTGCTCACAGGCTGTGGGGTCACGAGCAGCAGACGGTAGTTACACATGTACATGTGCGCTTCACAAAAATCTTCATGTTAACAGAACACCTGATGGGTGAAGCTACATGTGTTTGCTGTGATGTCATGTGTTGGTGACACCTGTAGGAGAGACAGCGGTTCTGCACAGCCTTTATAACCGCAGTGCTGATGCTGTGTGTGTTCATGAGTGATTATATGCTGTTTGTGTAGATGAGTGATTATATGCTGTGTGTGTGTTGAGTGATTATATGCTGTGTGTGTTGAGTGATTATATGCTGTGTGTGTTGAGTGATTATATGCTGTGTGTGTTCATGAGTGATTATATGCTGTTTGTGTTGATGAGTGATTATATGCTGTGTGTGTGTTGAGTGATTATATGCTGTGTGTGTTGAGTGATTATATGCTGTGTGTGTTGAGTGATTATATGCTGTGTGTGTTCATGAGTGATTATATGCTGTGTGTGTTCATGAGTGATTATATGCTGTGTGTGTTCATGAGTGATTATATGCTGTTTGTGTTGATGAGTGATTATATGCTGTGTGTGTTCATGAGTGATTATATGCTGTGTGTGTAGATGAGTGATTATATGCTGTGTGTGTGTTGAGTGATTATATGCTGTGTGTGTTCATGAGTGATTATATGCTGTTTGTGTTGATGAGTGATTATATGCTGTGTGTGTTCATGAGTGATTATATGCTGTGTGTGTAGATGAGTGATTATATGCTGTGTGTGTAGATGAGTGATTATATGCTGTGTGTGTGTTGAGTGATTATATGCTGTGTGTGTTCATGAGTGATTATATGCTGTGTGTCCATCCATCCATCTTCTTCCGCTCATCCGGGGCAGCAGTCTAAGCAGAGATGCCCAGACTTCCCTCTCCCTAGACACTTTCTCCAGCTCTTCCGGGGGGATAGTCTCTCCAGCGTGTCCTAGGTCTTCCCCGGGGCCTCCGCCCAGTGGGACGTGCCCGGAACACCTCCCCAGGGAGGCGTCCAGGAGTCATCCGGAGCAGATGCCCGAGCCACCTCAGCTGACCCCTCTCGATGTGGAGGAGCAGCGGCTCTACTCTGAGCTCCTCCCGAGTGACCGAGCTCTAAGGGATCGCCCAGCCACCCTGCGGAGAAAGCTCATTTGGGCCGCCTGTATCCGGGATCTTGTCCTTTCGGTCATGACCCAAAGCTCATGACCATAGGTGAGAGTAGGAACGTAGACTGACTGGTAAATCGAGAGCTTTGCCTTACGGCTCAGCTCCTTCTTCACCACAACAGACCGGTACATCGACCGCATTGCTGCAGAAGCTTCACCGATCCGTCTGTCAATCTCCCGTTCCATCCTTCCCTCACTCGTGAACAAAACCCCAAGATACTTAAACTCCTCCACTTGAGGAAGGATCTCTCCACCAACCTGAAGTGGGCAAGCCACACTTTTCCGGCTGAGGACCATGACGAGGACCATTTGGAGGTGCTTATTTTCATCCCAGCCGCTTCACACTCGGCTGCAAACCGTCCCAGTGCATGCTGAAGGTCCTGGTATGAAGGGGCCAACACGACAACATCATCCGCAAAAAGCAGAGACGAAATCGTGTGGTCCCCAAACCTGACGCCCTCCGGCCCCTGGCTGCGCCTAGAAATTCTGTCCATAAAAATTATGTACAGAACCGGCGACAAAGGGCAGCCCTGCCGGAGTCCAACATGCCCCGGGAAGAAGTCTGACTTACTACCGGCAATGCGAACCAAGCTCCTGCTTCGGTCATACAGGGACCGGACAGACCTTAGCAAAGGACCCCGGACCCCATATTCCCGGAGCACCCTCCACAGGCCGCCTCGGGGGACACAGTCGAATGCCTTCTCCAAATCCACAAAGCACATGTGGACTGGTTGGGCAAACTCCCATAAGCCTTCCAGCACCCTGTAGAGAGTATAGAGCTGGTCCAGTGTTCCACGGCCAGGATGAAAACCGCACTGTTCCTCCTGAATCCGAGGTTCCACTATCGGCCGTATTCTCCTCTCCAGTACCCTGGCATAGACTTTCCCAGGGAGGCTGAGAAGTGTGATCCCCCTGTAGTTGGAACACACCCTCCGGTCCCCCTTCTTAAAAAGAGGAACCACCACCCCGGTCTGCCATCCCAGAGGCACTGTCCCCGACCGCCACGCGATGCTGCAGAGGCGTGTCAACCAAGACAGCCCCACAACATCCAGAGACTTGAGGTATTCGGGGCGGATCTCATCCACCCCCGGTGCTTTGCCACCGAGGAGTTTCTTGACTACCTCGGTGACCTCAGCTAGGGTGATGTACGAGTCCACCCCTGAGCCCTCAGCCTCTGCTTCCTCAATGGAAGACGTGACGGCGGGATTAAGGAGGTCCTCGAAGTATTCCTTCCACCGTCCGACGACATCCCCAGTTGAGGTCAACAGCCGCCCACCCCTACTGTAAACAGCATTGGTAGGGGACTGCTTCCCTCTCTTCGAGGCCAGCCGATAGTCCTTCTCCATGGCCTCACCGAACTCCTCCAAGGCCCGAGTTTTTCCCTCCATGACCACCCGGGCCGCAGTCCGCTTGGCCTGCCGGTACCTGTCAGCTGCCTCCGGAGTCCCACGAGCCAACCAGCTTGACGGCATCCTTTACTTCCGGTGTCCACCACCGGGTTCGGGGATTGCCGCCTCGACAAGCTCCGAGCAGCCGCTTCGACAATGGAGGTGGAGAACATGGTCCACTCAGACTCAATATCTCCAGCCTCCCTCGGGATCTGGTCGTAGCTCTGCCGGAGGTGAGAGTTGAAGATCTTTCTGACAGGAGATTCGGCCAAACGTTCCCAGCAAACCCTTACAGTACGCTTGGGTCTGCCTATATGCTGTGTGTGTTGATGTGTGATTATATGCTGTGTGTGTTGATGAGTGATTATATGCTGTGTGTGTGTTGAGTGATTATATGCTGTGTGTGTTGAGTGATTATATGTTGTGTGTGTTGAGTGATTATATGCTGTGTGTGTTCATGAGTGATTATATGCTGTGTGTGTGTTGAGTGATTATATGCTGTGTGTGTTGAGTGATTATATGCTGTGTGTGTTCATGAGTGATTATATGCTGTGTGTGTGTTGAGTGATTATATGCTGTGTGTGTTGAGTGATTATATGCTGTGTGTGTTGAGTGATTATATGCTGTGTGTGTTGAGTGATTATATGCTGTGTGTGTTGAGTGATTATATGTTGTGTGTGTTGAGTGATTATATGCTGTGTGTGTTGATGAGTGATTATATGCTGTGTGTGTGTTGAGTGATTATATGCTGTGTGTGTTGATGAGTGATTATATGCTGTGTGTGTTGATGAGTGATTATATGCTGTGTGTGTTGATGAGTGATTATATGCTGTGTGTGTTGATGAGTGATTATATGCTGTGTGTCCTGCAGAAAGTGAGCGTCTGCAGCAGGACCTGCTGAAGGTGGAGACGCTGGAGAGTAAGGTGAGCTCAGACCTGCAGACTCTGAGAGATCAGCTGGAGCTCATGAAGCGAGATCTGCACACGTACCGGGACCTGCAGGCCCTCACCGCGGCCGGAGAGCAGCGCAAGAAGGTACGGGCGCAGCACACACACACACACACACACACACACACTGCTGATCCACCGCGCACTGAAGCTCTTTGTGTTGAGCTGTGAGATCGTCCATCTTGTAAGAAATGGATGAATACTTTGTGAGACTAAGGCCCCGTCCACACTACTGCGTTTTCGTTTAAAAACGGAGAATTAAAACGAATACGATCTCCGTCCACACCAGCGTTTTATCTGCGTATTAGAAACGATCTCCGTCCACATTAAAACGACTGAAAACGCGGATCACGTGACCATTCACCAACACTGGGCATGCGCGTGCCGGTGTAAACAGTGAATGACGAATCAGGGAAGGATACGTCATGACTGATAACACCCAATCATAGAGCCGAGCGTCAGCCTCAGCGTTTCTGAAGTTCTCCGTTTTGTCTCGTCCACACTAAAACACCCTCCGGAGATTCAAAACGAAAAACAGAGCTGCCGCGTTTCTAAACTTCTCCGTTTTAGGTCTTCGTTTTTCCCGTTTTAGTGTGGACGGGAGGTGCAAACGTAGCAAAAGGTCTCCGTTTTTAAACGAAAAACGCAGTAGCGTGGACGGGGCCTAAATCAGATCCTCTCAGCTCCTGTCTGACAGCTTCATCTACACTCAAATATCAGCACTGATGCTAACCCGCACAAAATTAATGAACCTCTTTGAGGAAATATGCAACATTGGTTTGTCAGTGTAAAGGTGGATATAGTTAATAAATATGCGGTGGTTATATCACACAGTTTATGCTGCCTAAGGCTCATAGTGAATGTGGTGCCATTGTCCCATCAGAGACTGCAGGAGGATCGGGTGACGCTCACTCAGAGGAAGGACACCATCAGGAAGATGATGCACAGCATGAACGAGGAGTACGAGTCTCTTAAACAGCAGCTGCAGGAGAACGAGACGCATGTGGAGGTGTGCCTGGGTCTCATGGGGGTTCAGGCTAACACACACATCTTAAACACAGGGAATTCCCTCTCTTCACCGTCTCCCATAATGCACTTTCATAGCAAGGGTTTCCTCGTTTCCAACTGTTAAGTCAAGGCACCTTTATTTATTTATATAGCGCTTTATACAGGGTTCCTACGCAGTTTGGAAAAAGAAAGCAGAGTATGGAAAACTATTTGCATTTCCAGACCATTGCCCCTATTTAGTTTTCTATAAAAGAAAATCTAATGAATTTAAAATAATTTAATGAAAATTAATTTATCATACAAAGAAGTGTTTTTTCATGGCAGTTGTAAAGCGATTCTTTAGTGATTGTCAAACACAACTGAATGATTGTGGCAGGTTATAAGCGTGTTTGGGTTCTTCTTATGATATTCTTATCAGTGTATTACAGAGCCGCTAAAAGGACCTTTGCAAAAATAAAAAAATATACAGACTTTGTGTGCGCACGAGAAACCATTAAACTTAGCACAGGCCATTTCGTGTCGTTCTCCGCCGCCACAGAGGAGGCATAGGAGGCTATGGTATGTATAAAACTAGAAATTGTAATGCATAAGTTCACACGTACATGAAATTAAAAATTAGTGGAGGGGTGCTGGGAAACTGTCACGGGACAGAGGGATACCGGCTCCGCTTGTGCTGATTGGTTGAGGACCTGAACGTGCTCCTCCCGAAACTTTGTTACATATAACTTCATGATGAAAAAGTTTCTTGTGTACATGCAGAAGCCTTTATACACTACTGTATATGTCTCTCCTTATGCATACAAAAATCTTTACAATTAATGAATTTGGGTTCTCAAACGCAGGTCCGATGATCTCTTTAAATCCCTCCTCGCGACCCTACTCTGCTCTGATTGGCCAGACAGACCAGTCTGCTGTGATTGGTCTACCACTTACAGTGCTTGTTGGAAGCTAAATCCCCATATTACGCCCTGTAGCAATTGTACACACTGTAAAGGCATTAAAGACCGTATCAATCCAAGCTGGAGTCCGATGATGAAACATTGGAAGAACTAGTTATTCAACCTGAAGCTCCATCGCAAGCACGGCTTGAGCAGGACGTTTCTCGGTGATACGCTCAAAGACCCATTAGGAAATATATACATCAATAAAAAATCATACTGACAAAGATCTTTAATGGATGTGGAGCGTTGTGTAAACCTCATTTAGAGAGGCATTGGTCAAAAGGTTATAGTGCTGTTGATTCGCTGTGGTCATTTTAACCAGACTCTTCACATCCTCATCCTTTGGAAGTGTTTACAAAGAACTTGCTTTTGCAGAGTAGACAACAGCGTCTTCTCGACATACACGAACCCGCTGCAGTGTGTAAGGACGGGTCAAGTTGTTCGTATGTGGACCACGGAGAACATAGGAGGGCGTTAGGCGAATGTGTAGCCGTCACCGAAGTGCGATTCAAATGACTCGTTTAGGCCGTTCAGTGTCGATTCCTTCTTTTGAGAAACAATTACTCTCATGCTCTTTCGTCTTCAGAAGTTGCAGAAAGCTGCATTACACATTGCATGAAAGGGAATATTCGAAAAAGCATAATAGGGGCACTTTGAATATGGTCTGAAAAATGCACAAAGAGGTTTGGAAATTTGAGTTTGGAAAAGTATGGAATTTTGAAGTGGAAAATGTGTAGGAACTCTTATGTTTATACAAAACAGAGTTAGGGTTAGCGCAGGTCATGGGTGAACCTCGAGTTCAGAGTCACCCCTAATCCTCTCACAGTGACAGTAACCATGTTTACATGCTGTCAAGAAAACGGCTTATCACAGAGGTTTAGGAGAAATAACTTGGAGCAGTATTATGAACTGTCATGTAAATGCAATTTTCCTTTCACTAAATATGGGATGATCCCATCATTTATAGGGTCCCTGTCGTGAATCAGACCGGATGGAGAACTTCTGTTCACTGCAGCTTTAATTACATTCGAATGCTCATGCTTTTACCCGAGACTCTGTGGCACTGATAAATCTTCTATACAAAATATTGGTTGATCTAGTTTCATGGTATAATTAAAACCATTGTTATATGTATCATCATATCTCCCAGATTTAAAAATTCTGTTAAAGCATTGTCGAGTGCATTTTTATAGCACTTTTCACAATACACATTGTTTCAAAGTAGCTTCCCCAAAAGCTTTATAAAGGCATTATATACATACAACAGTATGACAGTGTAAAGCAGCTTTGAAACTATGTGTCAAGTCAAGCCTTTATTTCTACACTTTATACAATACAGATTGTTTCAAAAAAGCTTTACAGAGATAATAGGCAGATGATGGCTTTCAAACTCCAGTCAGTTCAGTGTTGGTTCAGTTCTGTTGTAAAGATCATCAGTAATTAAATTAGTCCATGTCCTCTGTAAAGTAGATCTGGAGAACACAGTGATGTCATCATCAGCTCAGCTCAGTTCAGTTCTCGTACAGCAGCGTCAGTGCGGTCGGATCAATAACACTGCTGGATATTAAGCGCTATAAAGATACATTTGAGTTGAGTTGGGTTGGGTTGGGTTGGGTTGACTTGGGTTAAGTTGAGTTGGGTTGGGTTGGGTTGGGTTGACTTGAGTTGGGTTGGGTTGACTTGAGTTGGGTTGACTTGAGTTGGGTTGGGTTGGGCTGAATTGGGTTAAGTTGACTTGAGTTGGGTTGGGTTGACTTGAGTTGGGTTGACTTGAGTTGAGTTGAGTTAAGTTGGGTTGGGTTGGGTTGACTTGAGTTGGGTTGGGTTGGGTTGCCTTGGGTTGGGTTGGGTTGGTTTGGGTTGACTTGAGTTGGGTTGGGTTGACTTGAGTTGGGTTGGTTTGGTTTGGGTTGGGTTGGGTTGACTTGAGTTGGGTTGAGTTGGGTTGGGTTGACTTGAGTTGGGTTGGGTTGACTTGAGTTGGGTTGGGTTGGGTTGACTTGAGTTGAGTTGGGTTGACTTGAGTTGGGTTGGGTTGACTTGAGTTGAGTTGACTTGAGTTGGGTTGAGTTGAGTTGGGTTGACTTGAGTTGGGTTGGGTTGACTTGGGTTAAGTCGACTTGAGTTGAGTTAAGTTGAGTTGGGTTGGGTTGGGTTGACTTGAGTTGGGTTGGGTTGGTTTGAGTTGAGTTGGGTTGACTTGAGTTGGGTTGACTTGAGTTGGGTTGGGTTGACTTGGGTTAAGTTGACTTGAGTTGAGTTGAGTTGAGTTGAGTTGGGTTGGGTTGACTTGAGTTGAGTTGGGTTGGGTTGAGTTGAGTTGGGTTGACTTGAGTTGGGTTGACTTGAGTTGGGTTGACTTGAGTTGGGTTGGGTTGACTTGGGTTAAGTTGACTTGAGTTGACTTGAGTTGAGTTGAGTTGGGTTGGGTTGAGTTGGGTTGGGTTGACTTGAGTTGGGTTGGGTTGACTTGGGTTAAGTTGACTTGAGTTGAGTTGGGTTGACTTGAGTTGAGTTGGGTTGGGTTGAGTTGAGTTGGATTGACTTGGGTTAAGTTGACTTGAGTTGAGTTGAGTTGGGTTGGGTTGACTTGAGTTGAGTTGGGTTGGGTTGGTTTGGTTTGGTTTGGGTTGGGGTCCAGAGCAGAAAGAGATGCTCGCTGATGGGTTAAGAGCACAACACAACAAAGAGTAAACGGGAACCACACTTTCTGGGATTGTGTTTTTGAATTTGATGTATTGCTCTCCAATGTGACTGTTCACTTTGCAGCTCACCAATATGGAGAGGAAATGGCAACATCTGGAGCAGAACAACTTTGTGATGAAAGAATGTATCCTTTTATAATGTGTTTTTCTAAGTTGTTCTCATCAGAACATCTCATGATCCCTAACGCTAATATACAGTCATCGCCTCGAAAGCTGTGGAGAGTGATTACCGGCCAGTGGTGAAGACTGTCAACAAACATCTGCAGGAGTACAACAAGATTCTGGTGGATACCCTACAGGGCACGAGAAACTGACTCGGCTCAAGAGGACTCTGCACTCTGAAGATTACTGTGTTTGGTTGTAGTGTGTAATTAACCTGATTGTTTTTCTACAGTAAAAACTGCTTTTGAACGTCTTGTTCATTGTGAGCATCACTGCACCAACTCTGTGTGTTGAGTGTGTGTCTGGGAGTGTGTGTGAGCAGACTGATCTCATGAAGTAGCGTGTGTATGAAACGCCAATTCATATTTCCATTTTTGGCGTGCTATCAAGACGCATAATTGCCTTTCAGCGTGTTTCTGAACGCCGTTGACTTAACGCTATATAAATATATGACTTACCTCAACCCGGTCCCTAAACCTAACCGTCACTGGGGTTAATGGCATTTATGACTGGAGATTTGTGATGCGGACGTTAATGGCGTAGACATATACGCATACAGGCGGATACACGCGGATAGCTCAAAATGCGTGGAGATAACACGCCACCTGACTCGAAAGTGGCGTATATGTTTACGCAAAAGTCATGATGTCATGTTGGTGTGAGAGAGTGCATGTGAGTGTGTGGGTTTGAGTGTGAGTGTGATAGTGTATACAGCTTTAACCTACATTGTGGGGTCCAGTTGGCCCCACAAGGATAAAACCTGAAATCAATATATTGTTGGGATCAGCCAGTGGCCCCTATGAAGAAAACAGATTAATAAACATGCCAAGTAATTTTTTAATTAGTATGATATAAAAATGCAAAAAGCTTTCTGTTAGGGTTAAGAGGAGGGGGAAAACATATTAACCTGATATAAAAACAGTAGAAGTCAATGGAAAATCCCCACGATCATGGGTTAGCATTTCCCCGCCATTGATAAAATTTGCCATGATTTCTGACAACGCTTCTCCAGCATTGATGGGAATTTGTTATCACTGTTATACAGTAGGAGGTGCTGTTACGCATCTTCTGAAAGAGTACAGCATTTCAGGATCTAAACACAGGTGAAGGAGAAGCAGAAACAAGCGATAGAAGCATTGCTGGCACTCGTGAAATAACCCGATCATCAAACATTCAACAGCATATAAATGAAATTCGTCTAATGTTACTGAATGAAATGTCGATCCTATGAAGAAGAACATTTGTGAAGCTTTAGGAGTGATGATGGACTCTCTACTGCATCTATCGCTCTGAATCCTATCAAGACAACATCTTTGACAAAAATACAATTTTAGAAAAATGTATCAAAAATGCTGGCGGTGCCTGGCAAATTTTTTTTTTTTAATGGCGGGAAAGAGTTAAAAACTGAGTGATGTTGGAATAGTGTGAATGTTTTTGAAATAAACATATGGAAGAACTGGGGGATTGTTGAAAGTCCCAGTGTGTTATGTTATACAAGTACAGTCAAATATATATATATTTACCACTGTTTAGTGCAGAGATGGGCCCCTGTCACTGCACCATGTTCATCATCCGATGTGTTCATAAGAAGGGATCCAGAATGTTCCTCCAGGACAGGTTTGAGAAGCTCTGGTCTAGTTGATTCAGACTGCAGCTTACCCAGTTTACAGCCATCATCACATTTGAAACATTTATGATGGTCTACAGCAGCCTCTGTGCTACCCTAGTCTGAGCCCATTCTGGTCTGATCAGTTCTGGGTCTGAGCCCGGTCTGGTCTGGTCCGGTCTGGTCTGAGCCCATTCTGGTCTGATCAGTTCTGGGTCTGAGCCTGGTCTGGTCCGGTCTGGTCTGAGCCCATTCTGGTCTGATCAGTTCTGGGTTTGAGCCCGTTCTGGTCTGCTCTGTTCAGTTCTGGATCTGAGCCCGGTCTGGTCTGGTCCGGTCTGATCTGAGCCTATTCTGATCTGATCAGTTCTGGGTCTGAGCCCGGTCTGGTCTGCTCTGTTCAGTTCTGGGTCTGAGCCCGGTCTGGTCTGGTCCGGTCTGGTCTGAGCCCATTCTGGTCTGATCAGTTCTGGGTCTGAGCCCGGTCTGGTCTGGTCTGGTCTGAGCCCATTCTGGTCTGATCAGTTCTGGGTCTGAGCCCGGTCTGGTCTGGTCCAGTCTGGTCTGAGCCCATTCTGGTCTGATCAGTTCTGGGTTTGAGCCCGGTCTGGTCTGGTCCGGTCTGATATGAGCCCATTCTGGTCTGATCAGTTCTGGGTCTGAGCCCGGTCTGGTCTGCTCTGTTCAGTTCTTGGTCTGAGCCCGGTCTGGTCTGGTCCGGTCTGATCTGAGCCCATTCTGGTCTGATCAGTTCTTGGTCTGAGCCCGGTCTGGTCCGGTCTGGTCTGAGCACATTCTGGTCTGGTCAGTTCTGGGTCTGAGCCCGGTCTGGTCTGCTCTGTTCAGTTCTTGGTCTGAGCCCGGTCTGGTCTGGTCAGTTCTGGGTCTGAGCCCGGTCTGGTCTGCTCTGTTCAGTTCTTGGTCTGAGCCCGGTCTGGTCTGGTCAGTTCTGGGTCTGAGCCTGGTCTGGTCTGATCTGGTCCGGTCTGGTCTGGTCAGTTCTGGGTCTGAGCCCGGTCTGGTCTGCTCTGGTCCAGTCTGGTCTGGTCTGGTCAGTTCTGGGTCTGAGCCCGGTCTGGTCTGCTCTGGTCCAGTCTGGTCTGGTCTGGTCAGTTCTGGGTCTGAGCCCGGTCTGGTCTGCTCTGGTCCGGTCTGGTCTGGTCTGGTCAGTTCTGGGTCTGAGCCCGGTCTGGTCTGATCTGGTCTGGTCAGTGTTTGGTCTGATCTGGTCTGGTCAGTTCTGGGTCTAAGCCCGGTCTGGTCTGGTCTGGTCAGTTCTGGGTCTGAGCCCGGTCTGGTCTGGTCTGAGCCCGGTCTGGTCTGGTCTGGTCAGTTCTGGGTCTGAGCCCGGTCTGGTCTGGTCTGATCTGGTCTGGTCAGTTCTGGGTCTGAGCCCGATCTGGTCTGGTCTGGTCAGTTCTGGGTTTGAGCCCGGTCTGGTCTGATCTGGTCTGGTCTGGTCAGTTCTGGGTCTGAGCCCGGTCTGGTCTGGTCTGGTCAGTTCTGGGTCTGAGCCTGGTCTGGTCTGATCTGGTCCGGTCTGGTCTGGTCTGGTCAGTTCTGGGTCTGAGCCCGGTCTGGTCTGATCTGGTCCGGTCTGGTCTGGTCAGTTCTGGGTCTGAGCCTGGTCTGGTCTGATCTGGTCCGGTCTGGTCTGGTCTGGTCAGTTCTGGGTCTGAGCCCGGTCTGGTCTGATCTGGTCCGGTCTGGTCTGGTCTGGTCAGTTCTGGGTCTGAGCCCGGTCTGGGCTTAGTTTAACTGCTTCTACTGTTCTCATTAGTTAGTCGCTTTGGATAAAAGCAACTGCTAAATGAATAAATGTAAATGGCCTGGTCTGAGCTTGTTCTGGTCTGGTCAGTTCTGGGTCTGAGCCTGGTGTGGTCTGTTCGGTCTGTTCTGGTCTGGGTGTGAGGCCTCCGAGAGGAAGTCCTCCCTGCTCCAGTTTCTGACCTCGTACAGCCTGAAGAATCTCCTTTATCCTCATTTATTTCCTCAGTGCTTGCATGTCAGTTTTTAGTTTCCTATCACTGAACACACACTGCTCACTGTTACACACTGATAAGAGCAATGAATGCACAGGGGAGTGTGTGATCTGTACAATTAAAACCCTTGTTAAAGTATATCTGTGGCTGCATGTTGATTCACTCACACACACAAAGGAAAAAAAAAATGAACCTCTTCTCTCTACATTCGTTCCTTAAGCTGTTACTGCCTCCAGTCAAAGGGCTGTAAGTGTCTCTTCCTTCCACGTGTGGGTGAGCGGCAAGAGCTTACTACAGCATTTAGTCATATACTGTGCCCATGACTGTGCTGGTGGACACTTTAGATGCTACGAAATATCTCTTACATTTTTAAACATTTATTTTACACATCTTGTTATATTCATGTGATATTTTTGAATAAACAATGAGGCACTAGATCAGGGAAGGGCAATCAGAGTAATTAGAGCATAGGATCGTGTGTGCTAATGTCAATGAGTAAAAAGAAAAATTGAGAAACATTTTCCAGTCAAGATGGAAAAATCCTGACCGATTATCTTTTTAATGAGTTTAGACTGTAATGAAGTATTTTTTATTAAAAATGCTTTTATTTAAATCGACATTACACCACTGCTCACAAAGAGAAGAGTGAAAAATACAGCAGTGACGCCCAAATTGCTCTAATCTCCGATTTAAAATACATCATCAGTAAAACCTTTTTTGCCAAATTCATTTGCACTCTTGATGCTCAGTATATTTGGCAGCATGTACAATGAAAGCACATCAAATCGAGAGAGAGAGAGAGAGAGAGAGAGAGAGAGAGAGAGGGAGAGAGAGGCTAACAGATGACACTCTTTCAGATTGGCATTGATTCAGTTGTGATTTTTTTTGATGGTGGGGAGGTTGTCTAAACTAATCTAAAAAGAATGTGTTTGGGGGGGGGGTGGTCTGGTATGTAAATGTATGCACTGAATTGTTCTTATATTCAGTATTTTATTATTTTAATAACTGTTTTTGAATAAGCACTTTAAACAGTAGAGTGTTCTTTATCTGAGAGTCTATTGTGATCTCTGATAATACCTAGAATATCTAAATCGACCGTTGGCCGTAGATCCTTTTCCTATTTAGCCCCAAAACTTTGGAAAACTCTTCCTAACATTGTCCGGGAAGCAGACACACTCTTTCAGTTCAAATCTAGACTAAAAACACATCTCTTTGGCCTATAACACGTTTACCACAGTCTGCCGGATCAATAACTGTATTCTACAGCTCCCAAAGCAATCTCTGTTACTTTAATTTCCTTTTATCACTGTAAAGCTTATCAACAATATATATTGTTAAAAACGCTAAATGAAGTTGACTTGAATTGAGAACTCTAGGCAACTAATCAAAAACAGGGCCTTTGTACATTTGCTTGTCACAAATTGATTTGCTTGTCAATTAACAATGGAGTTGCCCATTTGAATTTGCAAACTGCATAAGATTTAGAGTTAATAAACTCTTTAAAAACACATTGCATTAATTGTACATTGATTGCAATTAAGTATTCCACATTAATTGTACATATAAATGAAGATGACGTATTGTTTCTGAGAAAAAAGAACACAGATTTAATTAATTTGAAGTGATTGTGCTAAATGTTACTCTCTCAGATATAAGAAAAAATCCCTGCTATTTTTGCTTTTGCCACCGTACACAGACCTCCAGGGCCCTATGCTGATTTCCTAAAGGAGTTTGCAGTTTTTTTCTCAAAAAACATCGACACAGCATTCATTTTTGGAGATTTTTAACATTCACTTAGATAATCAAAAGGATGCATTAGGGGTTATGTTACAGATGTACTAAACTTCTTTGGGGTCAAGCAAAATGTCACTCGATCTTTAATCATAAACTAGGATTAATTATATTGCATAGAGCCAGTCTGTAACGCATAGAACCGGCGAACAGTTCAACAATATTTAATAACATAAAATAAAACAAATACAAAACGAAAGTAAAAGACAGCGGCCCTGACAAAGGCTGTATCTCAATATTGGTTTTACTTGCTGCGTTCAACACTATACATCATAAAATACCCTTAGATTAGATACTACAAAATTGGAATTAGTTTCCACTGTTATACCGATGATACTCTTATTATTTTATACTTAATTATATATTTCATCAGGACCAGATTAAATCTCTAAATTATCCAAGTTTCAGAGTGTGTTTATGATATCAAATAAATGTGCATGATTATTACCATATACTCCAGTTATATCAGATCAAATGCACATGACTATCTTTTCTGAATGTGAGTGAGTGAGTGCAAGCGGTGAGCGAGGACCGGTGCGCTCGTGACAACTTCTCACCAGCAAAATGCATATTTGAACTGAGATTAGGATGCATACGGTCTGTCCATTACTTTTTCTTCTTTTCTTCAAACGAGTGGAAACCCAAGCACAACATCGAAATAATTCATGCAGTTCATATATAATCTACAAATAAGGCATTGCTGCTATTCTGATGTCAGCCATCGAGATGCCGATTTCATCAAACTTTCAAATAAATCCCAAAGGGAACCACAAACAATGAAAAAGTGTATGAATTAGGAGGTTTGATTGATTCTCTCAGGAAGGGCTGCTGGCGGAATATCTCTCTCGTCTCAAAGCGGGAGCCTCCCTTCAGGAGCCGCAATTAATGACATGCGATTGTTTAAGCTGTGGCCTTTCCCATCCTCAGCACACAGAGAGGAAACAGGAAAAGGAACTCCAACTCCCTGTGCCTGAGCAGAGCGAGGGGTGGAGACGCTGGAGGAAAAGAAAGGGAGAGTTCATTGGAGTCGGGATCGAGGGATGTGTGCGGACGGCCGTTTCTGACAGACACTCGGTCTCCGGGACTGGACGCTCTTCTCTGTGGATGTGCTCGAGCGGGGACCATGAGTCACCTGACCTCCGTCACGCTGTGTCTGATTGGCTGCTTGCTCGCAGGTAACGCTGGGCTCCCTTCTCTCTGTCTCTCTGGTTTCTGCTCTATGGGACTCCAGGGGTTTGTGCTTTGTCTGGATTTGTTGTATTGGTGGTGGCTCGGATCATAAAGATGAAACGGATCCCATTTCACAATAGCCGAAACTTCTGATATCATGTTTTCAAAATATTACAGTACATGAAACATGTAAAGAACAGAACGTTAGAGAGGTAATATTGTGTTTAAATTTAGATTATTGATGTATTGTTTTGGTTAGTGAGATAGTATAAATATTGGTTTCACTTTATTTGGATGGTCCCTTTAACACATTCTGTTGACGATTATTAACGTTGCACCAACATCTCTACTAACTTTCACTAGAGTATTAGTAGAGTATTAGTAGAGTATTAGTAGAGGAGTATTAGTAGAGTATTAGTAGAGTATTAGTAGACTGGTAGGGATAGAATAAGTTGACATGTAGTTACAGAGAAATGTCTGTTCACAATAGCATCACAATAAAGAGTTAGCAGATATTAAGCAGACAGTCTACTAATACTCTGATGAGAGTTAGTTGACATGTAGTTGCAGAGATACTTATAGTCAACAGAATGTTCAAAAGGGACCATCAAAATAAAGTGTTAACATTGACATTTTTATTTAGCAGATTTTGCAAAAGTAGTTGACTAAAACTTTTAGTCTATTCATTTTTCGTTGTTGAATTTCATTTCATTGTTGTGTGTGTGTGTGTGTGTGTGTGTGTGTTGTAACCATCTACAATAATTCTTTGGCCGTTTCTTGCACTACACATGACCCATGTCCAATTATGATAAACAATCTTTTGTGTTGAGTTTCTTTACAAGTTTCTGTATCATGATACCACGGAAATGGAAAGGGGACAGCAATGATTTAATACTTTGCTGGCTCCAGCTTAATTCAATAAATAAGAATAATGTAGGTTTAATGCCATTGACCGGTTCATTCTGAGACCCTGACACCAGATCTTCCTCCACACGATTACACTGACAAATCCTCAAAAATATTCCCATCACCAGTAATATGAGCAAGAGAGTGAGCCTGACCGACACATGAGACATTTATGACCAACATACGATATGAACATGAAAATTGCCTGATTTATGCTGATTATGGCAGAAAAAGAAGTAATACAAAACTGATCAAATAGAATTTTTAATAGAATAGAATTACACAGTGATGAAGTACAAGGCATATATGTAGAATAAAGTATTCACCTTTATTTATTTACAAAGCAGCTTTGCAGAGATAAAAAGGGAAATTATGTATTTCATGTGCTGTTCAGCTGAAGATAGCTCAGTGTTGATTCAGATCTGTTGTAAAGATCATCCGTTATTAAATTGGTTTCTTTAATAAGTAGACCTGGCGATCAGTGAACAGTAAACCGTGATGTCATCATCAGCTCAGTTCAGTTTCAGTGCGGTCAGATCAACAACACTGTTGGATATTAAGTGTCCACAACTAATGAACTAAACTCAAACATCAGTGACAGAAGAGAGGAAAAAGCTTGAGAGAAACCAGACTCAGTTCTCCTCTGATAAAGCAACATTAAGTGGTTTCATTCCTGGCAGTATCACTGGTCAAGATTGATGTCATTCAGAATATTTTTTCCAGTTCTTTCTCCGTGAAGATTGGTATACGGTACGCCAGCACGTGTTGGCTAACCCTAACCCTAACCCGTCGGGTCTGCGGAGAGGATAGAGTGATGTCAGATGTGAAGAGAGACTCGATGTTCATGTTCCCTCACTAATCAGTAAAGCAGAACAATAATATCAAGCTAGTGTTGTACTACTACACTCAAAGATAAGAAAGAAGTCATTATTCATCTTGACAGCCGTGTTTGGTTTAAAACACCTTCACACTCACACATTCTCACAGATTCTTTCCCCAACCTAATTAGTTTCAGTCTTATTTATAACCCATCAATCCAGATACAATATCTCAACTGCACACACAGTGATTTAAGGTGTACAGGAACAATCACAGAGTTTTCAAAACCCTTCTCAATCAGATCTCGATTTCCAACACCACCAGTAACACCGTCACCAGTGAGTTTCACTGAGCTTGCCTTCTGTATGTCTGCAATGGATATGAGCTGTGAATATGAGTGTGAGAGGAGTGAGAAGGGTCTTCGAGAAACAGATGAGAGCCCAGAGGAGGCCAACGAGGCCCGATCGAGCCCCGGACGAGAAACTGATTAAAACACACCTAATGTGTGTTTCTGTTTCTGAGTCTTAAGTCGGCTGTATTTCTCTGTCATGGACCAGTAGTTTTATGGCTGTATTTCAAAGTGTTGAAGTGTTTGAGTCCTGCAGTGTTTCATAGGTCTTTATAACACACAGAGAGTCTCGTAATGTTCATGCCACATTAAACAGGCACATCATCTCCATATTAAAAGCATCATGAATTGTTTGCACACTCCCTGAAAAATAATTGAAAACTGTGAGAAAGAACTTGAGAAAGAAGAGTTAGCTATTGGCAAGGCAAAGCAAGTTTATTAGACATTTCATATACAATGGAAATTCAAAGTGCTTTACATAGAAGGAATTGAAAACACAATCAATCAATACAATCAATATAAATAACAATAATTAAAACAGTTAAAACTAAAAATAAAATAAAATAATGTTAAACCCTGTATCTGAGATGGAAGAGATTGAGCTGGTTTATGGTGCTAAAAGCTATTGACATGATGATGAAACATGGGATGACATTTGGTTTAATGCTAAGAAAATATTTGTACATGCACAAGAGAAACACAAAAAGAGAGACTCCATATTTTCCCGAACCGCAGACATTTTTAACCCCTTGCTATCGTCTCTGTTTTTAAAGCTGCAGTCCGTAGCTTTTTTTTGTTAAAAATTAATATTTAATATAATATTTATATTCCAAAATGCATATTTGAGAAAATACATAACCAGCCAGTGTTCAAAACTCTCTGCTTACCGTAGCTCGACTCAAAGCGGTACACTTGTAATAATGTTTTTTAATTCCAGTCGTACTGGTGGTTTTCAGTTCTGCATGTCTTTGCATCATTATCAAGTCAAGTATATTTATAAAGCAGCTTCACAGTATCCATCAAAACATAATAACAAGGAGGTAAAATGCCAGAGGAAATATATAAAATATATATTTAAAATATTTAGGCCTAACTCTCCCAGCCAGCTCCCCTCCTTGTCTGAAATATGATCCTTAAACACGTGTCCAATCTGTTGAGAGTGAGGAGTCACGTGCCGATTTGGGCGGGGTCTGAGCCGCTCGTGTCACAGGTTGTGTTTCCCTGGTTTGTCACTAGAGGTCCTCGTTCTCACGGTGTCCTTCACATTTGACTTCATTTCCCAGCATTCTGTCTGCCATGTCACTCATCAGTTCATTGCACTCAGCTGTTTTCTGTAATCATTGTTCCCAGCTGTTCATTGTTAGTCTTGTTAGATCTTTGTATATATTCCCTGTCTGTGTTAGTATGTGCACAGAGTCCTTGTTAGATGTCATTGCACTTTATACTATGGGCTCTATGGGCTCTATGGGCTCTATGGGCTCTATGGGCTCTATGGGCTCTATGGGCTCTATGGGCTCTATGGGCTCTATGGGCTCTATGGGCTCTATGGGCTCTATGGGCTCTATGGGCTCTATGGGCTCTATGGGCTCTATGGTTGGTTTCTTGTCTGTTTATGTTTTATTTCTGGTTTTAGACTGCTTTGATTATTGACCCCTGGCTGACTACGGATTTTGATTACCCTTGTTTTGGAATAAACTGCTGCTTTTGGATCTTCTGTAATAATCTTCTGTCCCCTGTGTGTGTTCGTGGCAGTTCGGCCATGATGGGAGGAGACACTATCGGTTGCCAGGGGCAACACCTTCAGAATTTCACAAAGGGGCGACTAAACTTTCCAGATATAGCGAAAGAGTGCCAGCGCAGTGTTTGTTTACATTTTAGCGATACACGGCAGTTTCTTTGGAAGATATGGAGAAGAAATATAAATGAAAGGGGTTCTATCGGGAGAGACTGAATAACAATGCTTGCCAGCTTTATTTAGAGAAACTGCTTGTCAATAAACTAAGAGCAGCAACAGCGAGCAAAGAATGATTTCAAAAGCAACACATTTCAGCACAGTTCGCCTTTTATTTAACACAAATGAACGAAATGAATACTCTAATATTCGACTAGAGTTGAGTAATTTGTTATAGTTATATCTGTAAGAAGAAATGTTTTGAAAAGACACTACGTTTTGAAAACGACGTAGCCTACGACTCGCATTGACGGGAATGTCCGATCCGTCCGCTTAATATTGCGCGGCAGGTGCCAGTACACGTTGATTCATATCAGATTTATTTCCACATATGAATGAGGCCTGAAACATCAAGTATGACTGAACTCGTGTTTCTGCAGGCAGCGCTCTTGACATCTCAGACGTGTCTCTGATAAACCCAGACCCGGTGGTGTCTTCGGCGACCCTGCCGTCTCTCCTGTGTGTGAGCAGTGACTGGACCGGTTCTGGCGGCTCCAGTTCGCTGAGTTTGGGCCACGACTATCCTGATGTGGACGCTCATGTGTTGAGCTCTGAACCGGACCCAAGCCGCCACTCTGCCGCAAAAGTCACGTGGATTTCCCGCAATCACACCTTTGGAGCTTTTTACTGCCAAGACAAAAACTCAAACGGGAGTAAAATCTACACCTACAAGATGCACTATGAAGGTGGTGGATCGTCTTTGAAAGGAAATACATGTTTGTAATGGCACTGGCCAGAACTAAGACATCATACACTGGTACTGATCATATGTTTTTTTTTTTTAACTATTTCTTTTTTCTTCAGCTGACTTCTACCCTGAATCTCTGACCATCACTGTTAACAAAGGTGAAGATGTTAAACTCTCTTTCACGACAAAGAAATATTTACAAGAGGACATAGTCATCTTTAAAAACGGTAGGAACTCTGAACATTCAAAAATCTCATGAACAAACATCTGTGCATTGTTTTATTGTGACATTGCTTGAGAAATTACATTTACATTTAATAATTTAGCAGATGTTTTTATCCAAAGGTATTTACAAATGAGGAGAGCAATAAAAGCAATCAAGCCAACAATAGTGCAACAATACACGAGTGTTGTGACGAGTCCCAGTTAGTCCAGTAACCTTCATTTCTACAGTGCTTTTTACAGATGGTTAGAAAGCAGCTTTACAGAGATGACAGGAAACAGGACAGCACTGGACACGTAGCAAGTGTTAAAACATGTTTTAGTAGATACAGTATGTTGAATAGTAAGTGTTAGTCTTATTAGGTCAAACGCATCTTTAGTGTTTTCTTGAAAATGCCAAAGACTCAGCAGCTCAGGTTGGGTTGGTCATTCCTCAGTCCAGGTGAAGGTCCGGAAGGGTGATTTTGTGTCTCTGTGACCGTACACCTGCAGAACACAAGCTTCTGGATGGCAGGTAGGTCTGAAACAGTGAGTTTAACCGATCATCAATGACGACTCCAAGGTTCCTGGCTGTGTAAGGCAGCAGAACTGGAGGGATGAGGACTGAGGATTAGGAAGCTGCTCTTGAGTCTCAGAGCTTCAGTAACCGAGAGCAAGGGAGGTCACACACACACACACACACACACACACACACAGTGAGGGAGTGAGGGAAGTGAGTGAGTTAGAGTGAGTTTGTGTGAGTGAGGTGAGTGAGTGAGTGAGTGAGGTGAGTGAGTGAGTGAGTGAGTGAGTGAGGGAGTGAGTGAGTGAGTGAGTGAGGTGAGTGAGTAAGTGAGGTGAGTGAGGTGAGTGAGTGAGTGAGGTGAGTGAGGTGAGTGAGTGAGGGAGTAAGTGAGGTGAGTGAGGTGAGTGAGTGAGTGAGGTGAGTGAGTGAGTGAGTGAGTGAGGTGAGTGAGGTGAGTGAGGTGAGTGAGGGAGTGAGGTGAGTGAGTGAGTGAGGTGAGTGAGGGAGTGAGGTGAGTGAGGTGAGTGAGGGAGTGAGGTGAGTGAGTGAGTGAGGTGAGTGAGGGAGTGAGGTGAGTGAGGGAGTGAGTGAGTGAGGGAGTGAGGTGAGTGAGTGAGTGAGGTGAGTGAGGGAGTGAGGTGAGTGAGTGAGTGAGGTGAGTGAGGGAGTGAGGTGAGTGAGGGAGTGAGTGAGTGAGGGAGTGAGGTGAGTGAGTGAGTGAGGTGAGTGAGGGAGTGAGGTGAGTGAGGGAGTGAGTGAGTGAGTGAGTGAGTGAGTGAGTGAGTGAGGGAGTGAGGTGAGTGAGGGAGTGAGGTGAGTGAGTGAGTGAGGTGAGTGAGGGAGTGAGGTGAGTGAGGGAGTGAGTGAGTGAGGGAGTGAGGTGAGTGAGTGAGTGAGTGAGTGAGTGAGTGAGTGAGGGAGTGAGGTGAGTGAGGTGAGTGAGTGAGTGAGGGAGTGAGGTGAGTGAGTGAGTGAGTGAGTGAGGGAGTGAGGTGAGTGAGGGAGTGAGGTGAGTGAGGGAGTGAGGTGAGTGAGGGAGTGAGGTGAGTGAGGGAGTGAGTGAGTGAGGTGAGTGAGGGAGTGAGGTGAGTGAGGGAGTGAGGTGAGTGAGGGAGTGAGGTGAGTGAGTGAGTGAGTGAGTGAGGGAGTGAGGTGAGTGAGGGAGTGAGGTGAGTGAGGGAGTGAGGTGAGTGAGGGAGTGAGGTGAGTGAGGGAGTGAGGGAGTGAGGTGAGTGAGGGAGTGAGGTGACTGAGGGAGTGAGGTGAGTGAGGGAGTGAGTGAGTGAGGTGAGTGAGGTGAGTGAGTGAGTGAGGTGAGTGAGGGAGTGAGGTGAGTGAGGTGAGTGAGTGAGTGAGGTGAGTGAGGGAGTGAGGTGAGTGAGGTGAGTGAGGTGAGTGAGGGAGTGAGGTGAGTGAGTGAGTGAGGTGAGTGAGTGAGTGAGTGAGGGAGTGAGTGAGGGAGTGAGGGAGTGAGGTGAGTGAGGGAGTGAGGTGAGTGAGTGAGTGAGTGAGGGAGTGAGGTGAGTGAGTGAGTGAGTGAGGGAGTGAGGGAGTGAGGTGAGTGAGGGAGTGAGGTGAGTGAGGGAGTGAGGTGAGTGAGTGAGTGAGGTGAGTGAGGGAGTGAGGTGAGTGAGGGAGTGAGTGAGTGAGGGAGTGAAGTGAGTGAGTGAGTGAGGGAGTGAGGTGAGTGAGTGAGTGAGGGAGTGAGGTGAGTGAGTGAGTGAGTGAGTGAGTGAGGGAGTGAGGTGAGTGAGGGAGTGAGGTGAGTGAGGGAGTGAGGTGAGTGAGTGAGTGAGGGAGTGAGGTGAGTGAGTGAGTGAGGGAGTGAGGTGAGTGAGGGAGTGAGGTGAGTGAGGGAGTGAGGTGAGTGAGTGAGTGAGTGAGGTGAGTGAGGGAGTGAGGGAGTGAGGTGAGTGAGGTGAGTGAGGTGAGTGAGTGAGTGAGGGAGTGAGGTGAGTGAGGTGAGTGAGTGAGTGAGGGAGTGAGGTGAGTGAGTGAGTGAGTGAGTGAGGGAGTGAGGTGAGTGAGGGAGTGAGGTGAGTGAGGGAGTGAGGTGAGTGAGGGAGTGAGGTGAGTGAGGGAGTGAGTGAGTGAGGTGAGTGAGGGAGTGAGGTGACTGAGGGAGTGAGGTGAGTGAGGGAGTGAGTGAGTGAGGTGAGTGAGGTGAGTGAGTGAGTGAGGTGAGTGAGGGAGTGAGGTGAGTGAGGTGAGTGAGTGAGTGAGGTGAGTGAGGGAGTGAGGTGAGTGAGGTGAGTGAGGTGAGTGAGGGAGTGAGGTGAGTGAGTGAGTGAGGTGAGTGAGGTGAGTGAGTGAGTGAGGGAGTGAGGTGAGTGAGTGAGTGAGGGAGTGAGGGAGTGAGGTGAGTGAGGGAGTGAGGTGAGTGAGTGAGTGAGTGAGGGAGTGAGTGAGTGAGTGAGTGAGGGAGTGAGGGAGTGAGGTGAGTGAGGGAGTGAGGTGAGTGAGGGAGTGAGGTGAGTGAGTGAGTGAGGTGAGTGAGGGAGTGAGGTGAGTGAGGGAGTGAGTGAGTGAGGGAGTGAGGTGAGTGAGTGAGTGAGTGAGTGAGGGAGTGAGGTGAGTGAGGTGAGTGAGTGAGTGAGGGAGTGAGGTGAGTGAGTGAGTGAGTGAGTGAGGGAGTGAGGGGAGTGAGGGAGTGAGGTGAGTGAGGGAGTGAGGTGAGTGAGGGAGTGAGGTGAGTGAGGGAGTGAGTGAGTGAGGTGAGTGAGGGAGTGAGGTGACTGAGGGAGTGAGGTGAGTGAGGGAGTGAGGGAGTGAGGTGAGTGAGGGAGTGAGGTGAGTGAGTGAGTGAGGTGAGTGAGTGAGTGAGGTGAGTGAGGGAGTGAGTGAGTGAGGTGAGTGAGGGAGTGAGTGAGTGAGGTGAGTGAGTGAGTGAGGTGAGTGAGGGAGTGAGGTGAGTGAGGGAGTGAGTGAGGTGAGTGAGGGAGTGAGGTGAGTGAGGGAGTGAGGTGAGTGAGTGAGTGAGGTGAGTGAGGTGAGTGAGTGAGTGAGTGAGTGAGTGAGTGAGGTGAGTGAGGGAGTGAGGTGAGTGAGGGAGTGAGGTGAGTGAGTGAGTGAGGTGAGTGAGGTGAGTGAGTGAGTGAGGTGAGTGAGTGAGTGAGGGAGTGAGGTGAGTGAGTGAGTGAGGTGAGTAAGGTGAGTGAGGTGAGTGAGGGAGTGAGTGAGGGAGTGAGTGAGTGAGGTGAGTGAGGGAGTGAGGTGAGTGAGGGAGTGAGGTGAGTGAGTGAGTGAGGTGAGTGAGGTGAGTGAGTGAGTGAGGTGAGTGAGGTGAGTGAGTGAGTGAGGGAGTGAGGTGAGTGAGTGAGTGAGTGAGTGAGGTGAGTGAGGTGAGTGAGTGAGTGAGGGAGTGAGGTGAGTGAGTGAGTGAGTGAGTGAGTGAGTGAGTGAGTGAGTGAGGGAGTGAGGTGAGTGAGGGAGTGAGGTGAGTGAGGGAGTGAGGTGAGTGAGGGAGTGAGGTGAGTGAGGGAGTGAGTGAGTGAGGTGAGTGAGGGAGTGAGGTGAGTGAGGGAGTGAGGTGAGTGAGGGAGTGAGTGAGTGAGGTGAGTGAGGGAGTGAGGTGAGTGAGGGAGTGAGGTGAGTGAGGGAGTGAGGTGAGTGAGGGAGTGAGTGAGTGAGGTGAGTGAGGTGAGTGAGTGAGTGAGGGAGTGAGGTGAGTGAGTGAGTGAGTGAGTGAGTGAGTGAGGTGAGTGAGGTGAGGGAGTGAGGTGAGTGAGGGAGTGAGGTGAGTGAGTGAGTGAGGTGAGTGAGTGAGTGAGGTGAGTGAGGTGAGTGAGTGAGTGAGGGAGTGAGGTGAGTGAGGGAGTGAGGTGAGTGAGGGAGTGAGGTGAGTGAGGGAGTGAGGTGAGTGAGTGAGTGAGGTGAGTGAGGGAGTGAGTGAGTGAGTGAGTGAGGTGAGTGAGGTGAGTGAGTGAGTGAGGGAGTGAGGTGAGTGAGTGAGTGAGTGAGGGAGTGAGGTGAGTGAGTGAGTGAGGTGAGTGAGGTGAGTGAGGGAGTGAGGTGAGTGAGGGAGTGAGGTGAGTGAGGGAGTGAGTGAGTGAGGTGAGTGAGGGAGTGAGGTGAGTGAGGGAGTGAGGTGAGTGACTGAGTGAGGTGAGTGAGGTGAGTGAGTGAGTGAGGTGAGTGAGTGAGTGAGGGAGTGAGGTGAGTGAGTGAGTGAGGTGAGTGAGGTGAGTGAGTGAGTGAGGGAGTGAGGTGAGTGAGTGAGTGAGTGAGTGAGTGAGGGAGTGAGGTGAGTGAGGGAGTGAGGTGAGTGAGGGAGTGAGTGAGTGAGGTGAGTGAGGGAGTGAGGTGAGTGAGGGAGTGAGGTGAGTGAGGGAGTGAGTGAGTGAGGTGAGTGAGGGAGTGAGGTGAGTGAGGGAGTGAGGTGAGTGAGGGAGTGAGGTGAGTGAGGGAGTGAGTGAGTGAGGTGAGTGAGGTGAGTGAGTGAGTGAGTGAGGTGAGTGAGGGAGTGAGGTGAGTGAGTGAGTGAGTGAGTGAGTGAGTGAGGTGAGTGAGGTGAGGGAGTGAGGTGAGTGAGTGAGTGAGTGAGGGAGTGAGGTGAGTGAGTGAGTGAGGTGAGTGAGGGAGTGAGGTGAGTGAGTGAGTGAGTGAGTGAGTGAGGTGAGTGAGGTGAGGGAGTGAGGTGAGTGAGTGAGTGAGTGAGGGAGTGAGGTGAGTGAGGGAGTGAGGTGAGTGAGGGAGTGAGTGAGTGAGGTGAGTGAGGGAGTGAGGTGAGTGAGGGAGTGAGGTGAGTGAGGGAGTGAGGTGAGTGAGGGAGTGAGTGAGTGAGGTGAGTGAGTGAGGTGAGTGAGGGAGTGAGGTGAGTGAGGGAGTGAGGTGAGTGAGTGAGTGAGGTGAGTGAGGGAGTGAGGTGAGTGAGTGAGTGAGTGAGTGAGTGAGTGAGTGAGGTGAGTGAGGGAGTGAGGTGAGTGAGGGAGTGAGGTGAGTGAGGGAGTGAGGTGAGTGAGTGAGTGAGGTGAGTGAGTGAGTGAGTGAGGGAGTGAGGTGAGTGAGGGAGTGAGGTGAGTGAGGGAGTGAGGTGAGTGAGTGAGTGAGGTGAGTGAGTGAGTGAGGGAGTGAGGTGAGTGAGTGAGTGAGTGAGTGAGGGAGTGAGGTGAGTGAGGGAGTGAGGTGAGTGAGGGAGTGAGGTGAGTGAGTGAGGTGAGTGAGGGAGTGAGGTGAGTGAGGGAGTGAGGTGAGTGAGGTGAGTGAGGGAGTGAGGTGAGTGAGGGAGTGAGGGAGTGAGGTGAGTGAGGGAGTGAGGTGAGTGAGTGAGTGAGTGAGTGAGTGAGTGAGGGAGTGAGGTGAGTGAGTGAGTGAGGGAGTGAGTGAGTGAGTGAGGGAGTGAGGTGAGTGAGGGAGTGAGGTGAGTGAGGGAGTGAGGTGAGTGAGGTGAGTGAGGTGAGTGAGGGAGTGAGGTGAGTGAGGGGAGTGAGGGAGTGAGGGAGTGAGGTGAGTGAGTGAGTGAGGGAGTGAGGTGAGTGAGGTGAGTGAGTGAGTGAGGGAGTGAGGGAGTGAGGTGAGTGAGGGAGTGAGGTGAGTGAGGGAGTGAGGGAGTGAGGTGAGTGAGGGAGTGAGGGAGTGAGGTGAGTGAGTGAGTGAGGGAGTGAGGGAGTGAGGTGAGTGAGTGAGTGAGGTGAGTGAGGGAGTGAGGTGAGTGAGTGAGTGAGGTGAGTGAGGGAGTGAGGTGAGTGAGTGAGTGAGGGAGTGAGGTGAGTGAGGAGGTGAGTGAGGGAGTGAGGTGAGTGAGTGAGTGAGGTGAGTGAGTGAGAGTGAGAGTGAGTGAGTGAGGTGAGTGAGGGAGTGAGGTGAGTGAGTGAGTGAGTGAGGTGAGTGAGGGAGTGAGGTGAGTGAGGGAGTGAGGTGAGTGAGTGAGTGAGGTGAGTGAGGGAGTGAGGTGAGTGAGTGAGGTGAGTGAGGGAGTGAGTGTGTGTGTGAGTGAGTGAGTGAGTGAATGAGTGAGTGAGTGAGGTGAGTGAGTGAGTGTGTGTGTGAGTGAGTGAGTGAGGTGAGTGAGTGAGTGAGTGAGTGAGGGAGTGAGGTGAGTGAGGGAGTGAGGTGAGTGAGGGAGTGAGGTGAGTGAGGGAGTGAGGTGAGTGAGGGAGTGAGTGAGTGAGGTGAGTGAGGGAGTGAGGTGAGTGAGGGAGTGAGGTGAGTGAGGGAGTGAGGTGAGTGAGTGAGTGAGTGAGTGAGGGAGTGAGGTGAGTGAGGGAGTGAGGTGAGTGAGGGAGTGAGGTGAGTGAGGGAGTGAGGTGAGTGAGGGAGTGAGGGAGTGAGGTGAGTGAGGGAGTGAGGTGACTGAGGGAGTGAGGTGAGTGAGGGAGTGAGTGAGTGAGGTGAGTGAGGTGAGTGAGTGAGTGAGGTGAGTGAGGGAGTGAGGTGAGTGAGGTGAGTGAGTGAGTGAGGTGAGTGAGGGAGTGAGGTGAGTGAGGTGAGTGAGGTGAGTGAGGGAGTGAGGTGAGTGAGTGAGTGAGGTGAGTGAGTGAGTGAGTGAGGGAGTGAGTGAGGGAGTGAGGGAGTGAGGTGAGTGAGGGAGTGAGGTGAGTGAGTGAGTGAGTGAGGGAGTGAGGTGAGTGAGTGAGTGAGTGAGGGAGTGAGGGAGTGAGGTGAGTGAGGGAGTGAGGTGAGTGAGGGAGTGAGGTGAGTGAGTGAGTGAGGTGAGTGAGGGAGTGAGGTGAGTGAGGGAGTGAGTGAGTGAGGGAGTGAAGTGAGTGAGTGAGTGAGGGAGTGAGGTGAGTGAGTGAGTGAGGGAGTGAGGTGAGTGAGTGAGTGAGTGAGTGAGTGAGGGAGTGAGGTGAGTGAGGGAGTGAGGTGAGTGAGGGAGTGAGGTGAGTGAGTGAGTGAGGGAGTGAGGTGAGTGAGTGAGTGAGTGAGGTGAGTGAGTGAGGTGAGTGAGTGAGTGAGGGAGTGAGGTGAGTGAGTGAGTGAGTGAGGTGAGTGAGGTGAGTGAGGGAGTGAGGTGAGTGAGGGAGTGAGGTGAGTGAGTGAGTGAGTGAGGTGAGTGAGGGAGTGAGGGAGTGAGGTGAGTGAGGTGAGTGAGGTGAGTGAGTGAGTGAGGGAGTGAGGTGAGTGAGGTGAGTGAGTGAGTGAGGGAGTGAGGTGAGTGAGTGAGTGAGTGAGTGAGGGAGTGAGGTGAGTGAGGGAGTGAGGTGAGTGAGGGAGTGAGGTGAGTGAGGGAGTGAGGTGAGTGAGGGAGTGAGTGAGTGAGGTGAGTGAGGGAGTGAGGTGACTGAGGGAGTGAGGTGAGTGAGGGAGTGAGTGAGTGAGGTGAGTGAGGTGAGTGAGTGAGTGAGGTGAGTGAGGGAGTGAGGTGAGTGAGGTGAGTGAGTGAGTGAGGTGAGTGAGGGAGTGAGGTGAGTGAGGTGAGTGAGGTGAGTGAGGGAGTGAGGTGAGTGAGTGAGTGAGGTGAGTGAGGTGAGTGAGTGAGTGAGGGAGTGAGGTGAGTGAGTGAGTGAGGGAGTGAGGGAGTGAGGTGAGTGAGGGAGTGAGGTGAGTGAGTGAGTGAGTGAGGGAGTGAGTGAGTGAGTGAGTGAGGGAGTGAGGGAGTGAGGTGAGTGAGGGAGTGAGGTGAGTGAGGGAGTGAGGTGAGTGAGTGAGTGAGGTGAGTGAGGGAGTGAGGTGAGTGAGGGAGTGAGTGAGTGAGGGAGTGAGGTGAGTGAGTGAGTGAGTGAGTGAGGGAGTGAGGTGAGTGAGGTGAGTGAGTGAGTGAGGGAGTGAGGTGAGTGAGTGAGTGAGTGAGTGAGGGAGTGAGGGGAGTGAGGGAGTGAGGTGAGTGAGGGAGTGAGGTGAGTGAGGGAGTGAGGTGAGTGAGGGAGTGAGTGAGTGAGGTGAGTGAGGGAGTGAGGTGACTGAGGGAGTGAGGTGAGTGAGGGAGTGAGGGAGTGAGGTGAGTGAGGGAGTGAGGTGAGTGAGTGAGTGAGGTGAGTGAGTGAGTGAGGTGAGTGAGGGAGTGAGTGAGTGAGGTGAGTGAGGGAGTGAGTGAGTGAGGTGAGTGAGTGAGTGAGGTGAGTGAGGGAGTGAGGTGAGTGAGGGAGTGAGTGAGGTGAGTGAGGGAGTGAGGTGAGTGAGGGAGTGAGGTGAGTGAGTGAGTGAGGTGAGTGAGGTGAGTGAGTGAGTGAGTGAGTGAGTGAGTGAGGTGAGTGAGGGAGTGAGGTGAGTGAGGGAGTGAGGTGAGTGAGTGAGTGAGGTGAGTGAGGTGAGTGAGTGAGTGAGGTGAGTGAGTGAGTGAGGGAGTGAGGTGAGTGAGTGAGTGAGGTGAGTAAGGTGAGTGAGGTGAGTGAGGGAGTGAGTGAGGGAGTGAGTGAGTGAGGTGAGTGAGGGAGTGAGGTGAGTGAGGGAGTGAGGTGAGTGAGTGAGTGAGGTGAGTGAGGTGAGTGAGTGAGTGAGGTGAGTGAGGTGAGTGAGTGAGTGAGGGAGTGAGGTGAGTGAGTGAGTGAGTGAGTGAGGTGAGTGAGGTGAGTGAGTGAGTGAGGGAGTGAGGTGAGTGAGTGAGTGAGTGAGTGAGTGAGTGAGTGAGTGAGGGAGTGAGGTGAGTGAGGGAGTGAGGTGAGTGAGGGAGTGAGGTGAGTGAGGGAGTGAGGTGAGTGAGGGAGTGAGTGAGTGAGGTGAGTGAGGGAGTGAGGTGAGTGAGGGAGTGAGGTGAGTGAGGGAGTGAGTGAGTGAGGTGAGTGAGGGAGTGAGGTGAGTGAGGGAGTGAGGTGAGTGAGGGAGTGAGGTGAGTGAGGGAGTGAGTGAGTGAGGTGAGTGAGGTGAGTGAGTGAGTGAGGGAGTGAGGTGAGTGAGTGAGTGAGTGAGTGAGTGAGTGAGTGAGGTGAGTGAGGTGAGGGAGTGAGGTGAGTGAGGGAGTGAGGTGAGTGAGTGAGTGAGGTGAGTGAGTGAGTGAGGTGAGTGAGGTGAGTGAGTGAGTGAGGGAGTGAGGTGAGTGAGGGAGTGAGGTGAGTGAGGGAGTGAGGTGAGTGAGGGAGTGAGGTGAGTGAGTGAGTGAGGTGAGTGAGGGAGTGAGTGAGTGAGTGAGTGAGGTGAGTGAGGTGAGTGAGTGAGTGAGGGAGTGAGGTGAGTGAGTGAGTGAGTGAGGGAGTGAGGTGAGTGAGTGAGTGAGGTGAGTGAGGTGAGTGAGGGAGTGAGGTGAGTGAGGGAGTGAGGTGAGTGAGGGAGTGAGTGAGTGAGGTGAGTGAGGGAGTGAGGTGAGTGAGGGAGTGAGGTGAGTGACTGAGTGAGGTGAGTGAGGTGAGTGAGTGAGTGAGGTGAGTGAGTGAGTGAGGGAGTGAGGTGAGTGAGTGAGTGAGGTGAGTGAGGTGAGTGAGTGAGTGAGGGAGTGAGGTGAGTGAGTGAGTGAGTGAGTGAGTGAGGGAGTGAGGTGAGTGAGGGAGTGAGGTGAGTGAGGGAGTGAGTGAGTGAGGTGAGTGAGGGAGTGAGGTGAGTGAGGGAGTGAGGTGAGTGAGGGAGTGAGTGAGTGAGGTGAGTGAGGGAGTGAGGTGAGTGAGGGAGTGAGGTGAGTGAGGGAGTGAGGTGAGTGAGGGAGTGAGTGAGTGAGGTGAGTGAGGTGAGTGAGTGAGTGAGTGAGGTGAGTGAGGGAGTGAGGTGAGTGAGTGAGTGAGTGAGTGAGTGAGTGAGTGAGGTGAGTGAGGTGAGGGAGTGAGGTGAGTGAGTGAGTGAGTGAGGGAGTGAGGTGAGTGAGTGAGTGAGGTGAGTGAGGGAGTGAGGTGAGTGAGTGAGTGAGTGAGTGAGTGAGGTGAGTGAGGTGAGGGAGTGAGGTGAGTGAGTGAGTGAGTGAGGGAGTGAGGTGAGTGAGGGAGTGAGGTGAGTGAGGGAGTGAGTGAGTGAGGTGAGTGAGGGAGTGAGGTGAGTGAGGGAGTGAGGTGAGTGAGGGAGTGAGGTGAGTGAGGGAGTGAGTGAGTGAGGTGAGTGAGTGAGGTGAGTGAGGGAGTGAGGTGAGTGAGGGAGTGAGGTGAGTGAGTGAGTGAGGTGAGTGAGGGAGTGAGGTGAGTGAGTGAGTGAGTGAGTGAGTGAGTGAGTGAGTGAGGTGAGTGAGGGAGTGAGGTGAGTGAGGGAGTGAGGTGAGTGAGGGAGTGAGGTGAGTGAGTGAGTGAGGTGAGTGAGTGAGTGAGTGAGGGAGTGAGGTGAGTGAGGGAGTGAGGTGAGTGAGGGAGTGAGGTGAGTGAGTGAGTGAGGTGAGTGAGTGAGTGAGGGAGTGAGGTGAGTGAGTGAGTGAGTGAGTGAGGGAGTGAGGTGAGTGAGGGAGTGAGGTGAGTGAGGGAGTGAGGTGAGTGAGTGAGGTGAGTGAGGGAGTGAGGTGAGTGAGGGAGTGAGGTGAGTGAGGTGAGTGAGGGAGTGAGGTGAGTGAGGGAGTGAGGGAGTGAGGTGAGTGAGGGAGTGAGGTGAGTGAGTGAGTGAGTGAGTGAGTGAGTGAGGGAGTGAGGTGAGTGAGTGAGTGAGGGAGTGAGTGAGTGAGTGAGGGAGTGAGGTGAGTGAGGGAGTGAGGTGAGTGAGGGAGTGAGGTGAGTGAGGTGAGTGAGGTGAGTGAGGGAGTGAGGTGAGTGAGGGGAGTGAGGGAGTGAGGGAGTGAGGTGAGTGAGTGAGTGAGGGAGTGAGGTGAGTGAGGTGAGTGAGTGAGTGAGGGAGTGAGGGAGTGAGGTGAGTGAGGGAGTGAGGTGAGTGAGGGAGTGAGGGAGTGAGGTGAGTGAGGGAGTGAGGGAGTGAGGTGAGTGAGTGAGTGAGGGAGTGAGGGAGTGAGGTGAGTGAGTGAGTGAGGTGAGTGAGGGAGTGAGGTGAGTGAGTGAGTGAGGTGAGTGAGGGAGTGAGGTGAGTGAGTGAGTGAGGGAGTGAGGTGAGTGAGGAGGTGAGTGAGGGAGTGAGGTGAGTGAGTGAGTGAGGTGAGTGAGTGAGAGTGAGAGTGAGTGAGTGAGGTGAGTGAGGGAGTGAGGTGAGTGAGTGAGTGAGTGAGGTGAGTGAGGGAGTGAGGTGAGTGAGGGAGTGAGGTGAGTGAGTGAGTGAGGTGAGTGAGGGAGTGAGGTGAGTGAGTGAGGTGAGTGAGGGAGTGAGTGTGTGTGTGAGTGAGTGAGTGAGTGAATGAGTGAGTGAGTGAGGTGAGTGAGTGAGTGTGTGTGTGAGTGAGTGAGTGAGGTGAGTGAGGGAGTGAGTGTGTGTGTGAGTGAGTGAGTGAGGTGAGTGAGGGAGTGAGTGTGTATGTGAGTGAGTGAGTGAGTGAGTGAGTGAGTGAGGTGTGTGAGTGAGTGAGTGAGTGAGTGAGGTGAGTGAGGGAGTGAGTGTGTGTGTGAGTGAGTGAGTGAGGTGAGTGAGGTGAGTGAGGTGAGTGAGGTGAGTGAGTGAGGTGAGTGAGGTGAGTGAGGGAGTGAGTGTGTATGTGAGTGAGTGAGTGAGTGAGTGAGTGAGTGAGGTGTGTGAGTGAGTGAGTGAGTGAGTGAGGTGAGTAAGTTAGAGTAAAGTGAGTGTGTGAGTGTGTGAGTGAGGGAGTGAGTGAGTGAGGTGAGTGAGGTGAGTGAGGTGAGTGAGGGAGTGAGTGTGTGTGTGAGTGAGTGAGTGAGGTGAGTGAGTGAGTGAGGTGAGTGAGGGAGTGAGTGTGTGTGTGAGTGAGTGAGTGAGGTGAGTGAGTGAGTGAGGTGAGTGAGGGAGTGAGTGTGTGTGTGTGTGTGTGTGTGTGTGTGTGTGAGTGAGTGAGTGAGTGAGTGAGTGAGGTGAGTGAGTGAGTGAGGTGAGTGAGTGAGTGAGTGAGTGAGGGAGTGAGGTGAGTGAGGTGAGTGAGTGAGTGAGTGAGGGAGTGAGGTGAGTGAGTGAGTGAGTGAGGGAGTGAGGTGAGTGAGGGAGTGAGTGTGTGTGTGAGTGAGTGAGGTGAGTGAGTGAGTGAGGTGAGTGAGTGTGTGTGTGAGTGAGTGAGTGAGGTGAGTGAGTGAGTGAGGTGAGTGAGGGAGTGAGTGTGTGTGTGTGTGTGTTTGTGAGTGAGTGAGTGAGTGAGTGAGGTGAGTGAGTGAGTGAGTGAGTGAGTGAGTGAGTGAGGGAGTGAGGTGAGTGAGTGAGTGAGTGAGTGAGGGAGTGAGGTGAGTGAGGTGAGTGAGGGAGTGAGTGTGTGTGTGAGTGAGTGAGTGAGTGAGTGAGGTGAGTGAGTGAGTGAGTGAGTGAGTGTGTGTGAGTGAGTGAGGTGAGTGTGTGAGTGAGTGAGTGAGGTGAGTGAGGGAGTGAGTGTGTGTGTGAGTGAGTGAGTGAGTGAGTGAGTGAGTGAGTGAGGTGAGTGTGAGTGAGTGAGTGAGTGAGTGAGGGAGTGAGTGAGTGTGTGTGTGAGTGAGTGAGGTGAGTGAGTGAGTGAGGTGAGTGAGGGAGTGAGTGTGTGTGTGAGTGAGTGAGTGAGGTGAGTGAGTGAGTGAGGTGAGTGAGGGAGTGAGTGTGTGTGTGTGTGTGTGAGTGAGTGAGTGAGGTGAGTGAGTGAGTGAGGTGAGTGAGGGAGTGTGTGAGTGAGTGAGTGAGTGAGTGAGTGAGGTGAGTGAGTGAGTGAGTGAGTGAGTGTGTGTGAGTGAGTGAGGTGAGTGTGTGAGTGAGTGAGGTGAGTGAGGGAGTGAGTGTGTGTGTGAGTGAGTGAGTGAGTGAGTGAGTGAGGGAGTGAGGTGAGTGAGGTGAGTGAGGGAGTGTGTGTGTGAGTGAGTGAGTGAGTGAGGTGAGTGAGTGAGTGAGTGAGTGTGTGTGAGTGAGTGAGGTGAGTGTGAGTGAGTGAGGTGAGTGAGGGAGTGAGTGTGTGTGTTAGTGAGTGAGTGAGTGAGTGAGTGAGTGTGTGTGTGAGTGAGTGAGTGAGTGAGTGAGTGAGTGAGTGCGTGCCTGTGTGAGTGTGTGCGTGCAAGGGTTTGAAGGAGAGGGGAGGGGAGATGATCGAGTGGACGGGTTGTAGGTGATTGGGAAAGGATGAGTTTGAAGACTTCTGCCTGTGAGAGCGGAGAGATGGAGGGGAAGTGTGTGAGTGTGTGAGTGTGTGTTTGCTGTTAAAGGACAACTCCAGCACAAAATGAACCTTTGGTCTAATTACACATTGATACCTAGTCGACCGTTCTCTGAGATTTGTTTTAATGATTATCGAATGTAAAGAGTTTTCTCTCTAAAAACTGTTTAGCTTATAACGCTAGTATGTGGGGTGTAGAGTAATGAAAATAAAAATCGTTAGTTAATACCACTAACAAGGCTACATGCAAACCGAAGCATTGAGAACGTTGTAAGTGTACAGACCGTTTAATAAGAAGATATTTTTAAAAGACAGTCCACTTCGCGAATACAGGCAGGAGCCATCTTTGGAAAACTGTCTCGAGCAGTCGAACCACGAACGCCGAGCCATGTTCTGGCTCGTTCGCATCTCACCAGCGCACTTGGCTCGGTGTTCGTGGTTCGACTGCTCGAGACTGTAGCTGTTGTTCGATTGCTCGAGACTGTAGCTGTTGTTTTTTTGTTTGTTTTTCAGGAAATTTTGAACACGCATCACCCAAAGAAGACATTACGGACATATATCATTTCCCAATAACCAATACAAAAGCAAGTCATGCTGGATTATATTCCATCCGTTACATTTCTAAAGCCACGGTCAGCTCAGCAATAACCCGACTGATTGTCAGGAGTAAGTCCTTCAGTTCATGCTTTCTTACCAAACGCCACAATAATTGAACACACTCTCTAATGGTGCAAAAATACACACTTGACATTTAAATTTCAAGCAATGACTGTGAAATATTTGAGATTGAATGTGTTATTATCATAAAGATTCATAATACTGCTCCTCACTGTAAGTTGCACTATAAAATGTCTTTATTGGCGAATGCATTGGGTTCAGTGTTGTGGGAGGAGCCCTAATACATTTGTCTGGACACCCCAGCACAATTAGGTTGCTTTAAAGTTTAAACTATTTGCTGAATGTGTAGAAAGTATTATGTTCATATTATCTTCCCCTGTCAATTGAAGTTCCTGTAGAATGTACGCTTATGTTGTGTAACGGTCAGTTGTTACTCTAACAGGTTGTGGGGCCGGTTTATGGGGTGTGAACTGTACGAACCCGTGTCCGCCCTGCACGAATGGAGGCGTGTGTCACGACGGGACGGGAGAATGCATCTGCCCGCCAGGCTTTCACGGACCCACCTGTCAAACCGGTAACACTCATATTCTTTGCCAGTTTACTCAGAGAGGGCCCGTTTATTACAAGGGACATATTGAGCTCTAATGTTAACATGATGGTTCTGTGAATCAGACCCTAATTTGACAGGATTTATGGATCAGTTTTTAAATTTGGGTTAGGGTTAGATTTGTGTTTCTCGTGTGGAGTGTGTATTCTCTCATGAGGATGAAGTGTGTGTGTGTGTTCTCGTGTCATTGTGTGGCGAGGGCCGCTTTGGCCCCAGCTGTAAGGAGTGTTGTGTGTTCTCTCATGTGTGTGTGTGTGTGTGTGTGTGTGTTCTCGTGTCAGTGTGTGGCGAGGGCCGCTTTGGCCCCAGCTGTAAGGAGTGTTGTGTGTTCTCTCATGTGTGTGTGTGTGTGTGTGTGTGTTCTCGTGTCAGTGTGTGGCGAGGGCCGCTTTGGCCCCAGCTGTAAGGAGTGTTGTGTGTTCTCTCATGTGTGTGTGTGTGTGTGTGTTTTCTCGTGTCAGTGTGTGGCGAGGGCCGCTTTGGCCCCAGCTGTAAGGAGTGTTGTGTGTTCTCTCATGTGTGTGTGTGTGTGTGTGTGTGTTCTCGTGTCAGTGTGTGGCGAGGGCCGCTTTGGCCCCAGCTGTAAGGAGTGTTGTGTGTTCTCTCATGTGTGTGTGTGTGTGTGTGTGTTCTCGTGTCAGTGTGTGGCGAGGGCCGCTTTGGCCCCAGCTGTAAGGAGTGTTGTGTGTTCTCTCATGTGTGTGTGTGTGTGTGTGTGTGTGTTCTCGTGTCAGTGTGTGGCGAGGGCCGCTTTGGCCCCAGCTGTAAGCAGTGTTGTGTGTTCTCTCATGTGTGTGTGTGTGTGTGTTCTCGTGTCAGTGTGTGGCGAGGGCCGCTTTGGCCCCAGCTGTAAGGAGTGTTGTGTGTTCTCTCATGTGTGTGTGTGTGTGTGTGTGTGTTCTCGTGTCAGTGTGTGGCGAGGGCCGCTTTGGCCCCAGCTGTAAGGAGTGTTGTGTGTTCTCTCATGTGTGTGTGTGTGTGTGTGTGTGTTCTCGTGTCAGTGTGTGGCGAGGGCCGCTTTGGCCCCAGCTGTAAGGAGTGTTGTGTGTTCTCTCATGTGTGTGTGTGTGTGTGTGTGTTCTCGTGTCAGTGTGTGGCGAGGGCCGCTTTGGCCCCAGCTGTAAGGAGTGTTGTGTGTTCTCTCATGTGTGTGTGTGTGTGTGTGTTTTCTCGTGTCAGTGTGTGGCGAGGGCCGCTTTGGCCCCAGCTGTAAGGAGTGTTGTGTGTTCTCTCATGTGTGTGTGTGTGTGTGTGTGTGTTCTCGTGTCAGTGTGTGGCGAGGGCCGCTTTGGCCCCAGCTGTAAGGAGTGTTGTGTGTTCTCTCATGTGTGTGTGTGTGTGTGTGTGTTCTCGTGTCAGTGTGTGGCGAGGGCCGCTTTGGCCCCAGCTGTAAGGAGTGTTGTGTGTTCTCTCATGTGTGTGTGTGTGTGTGTGTGTGTTCTCGTGTCAGTGTGTGGCGAGGGCCGCTTTGGCCCCAGCTGTAAGGAGTGTTGTGTGTTCTCTCATGTGTGTGTGTGTGTGTGTGTGTGTTCTCGTGTCAGTGTGTGGCGAGGGCCGCTTTGGCCCCAGCTGTAAGGAGTGTTGTGTGTTCTCTCATGTGTGTGTGTGTGTGTGTGTGTTCTCGTGTCAGTGTGTGGCGAGGGCCGCTTTGGCCCCAGCTGTAAGGAGTGTTGTGTGTTCTCTCATGTGTGTGTGTGTGTGTGTGTGTTCTCGTGTCAGTGTGTGGCGAGGGCCGCTTTGGCCCCAGCTGTAAGGAGTGTTGTGTGTTCTCTCATGTGTGTGTGTGTGTGTGTGTTTTCTCGTGTCAGTGTGTGGCGAGGGCCGCTTTGGCCCCAGCTGTAAGGAGTGTTGTGTGTTCTCTCATGTGTGTGTGTGTGTGTGTTCTCGTGTCAGTGTGTGGCGAGGGCCGCTTTGGCCCCAGCTGTAAGGAGTGTTGTGTGTTCTCTCATGTGTGTGTGTGTGTGTGTGTGTGTTCTCGTGTCAGTGTGTGGCGAGGGCCGCTTTGGCCCCAGCTGTAAGGAGTGTTGTGTGTTCTCTCATGTGTGTGTGTGTGTGTGTGTGTTCTCGTGTCAGTGTGTGGCGAGGGCCGCTTTGGCCCCAGCTGTAAGGAGTGTTGTGTGTTCTCTCATGTGTGTGTGTGTGTGTGTGTGTGTTCTCGTGTCAGTGTGTGGCGAGGGCCGCTTTGGCCCCAGCTGTAAGGAGTGTTGTGTGTTCTCTCATGTGTGTGTGTGTGTGTGTGTGTTCTCGTGTCAGTGTGTGGCGAGGGCCGCTTTGGCCCCAGCTGTAAGGAGTGTTGTGTGTTCTCTCATGTGTGTGTGTGTGTGTGTGTGTGTTCTCGTGTCAGTGTGTGGCGAGGGCCGCTTTGGCCCCAGCTGTAAGGAGTGTTGTGTGTTCTCTCATGTGTGTGTGTGTGTGTGTGTGTTCTCGTGTCAGTGTGTGGCGAGGGCCGCTTTGGCCCCAGCTGTAAGGAGTGTTGTGTGTTCTCTCATGTGTGTGTGTGTGTGTGTGTGTTCTCGTGTCAGTGTGTGGCGAGGGCCGCTTTGGCCCCAGCTGTAAGGAGTGTTGTGTGTTCTCTCATGTGTGTGTGTGTGTGTGTGTGTGTTCTCGTGTCAGTGTGTGGCGAGGGCCGCTTTGGCCCCAGCTGTAAGGAGTGTTGTGTGTTCTCTCATGTGTGTGTGTGTGTGTGTGTGTTCTCGTGTCAGTGTGTGGCGAGGGCCGCTTTGGCCCCAGCTGTAAGGAGTGTTGTGTGTTCTCTCATGTGTGTGTGTGTGTGTGTGTGTGTTCTCGTGTCAGTGTGTGGCGAGGGCCGCTTTGGCCCCAGCTGTAAGGAGTGTTGTGTGTTCTCTCATGTGTGTGTGTGTGTGTGTGTGTGTTCTCGTGTCAGTGTGTGGCGAGGGCCGCTTTGGCCCCAGCTGTAAGGAGTGTTGTGTGTTCTCTCATGTGTGTGTGTGTGTGTGTGTGTTCTCGTGTCAGTGTGTGGCGAGGGCCGCTTTGGCCCCAGCTGTAAGGAGTGTTGTGTGTTCTCTCATGTGTGTGTGTGTGTGTGTGTGTGTTCTCGTGTCAGTGTGTGGCGAGGGCCGCTTTGGCCCCAGCTGTAAGGAGTGTTGTGTGTTCTCTCATGTGTGTGTGTGTGTGTGTGTGTGTTCTCGTGTCAGTGTGTGGCGAGGGCCGCTTTGGCCCCAGCTGTAAGGAGTGTTGTGTGTTCTCTCATGTGTGTGTGTGTGTGTGTGTGTTCTCGTGTCAGTGTGTGGCGAGGGCCGCTTTGGCCCCAGCTGTAAGGAGTGTTGTGTGTTCTCTCATGTGTGTGTGTGTGTGTGTGTGTTCTCGTGTCAGTGTGTGGCGAGGGCCGCTTTGGCCCCAGCTGTAAGGAGCGTTGTGAAGACGGCCTCTGCCGATCGCTGGTCTTCTGTCTCCGGGACCCGTACGGCTGCTCCTGCGCGTCTGGATGGAAGGGCCTGAACTGCAGCGAGGGTGAGTTGAACACACACCAGATGTGCTCTACATTCGTTATGTAGTTGTGTTTAATATCCCTCAGTTTACTGGCTAATGGTGTTAAAACTGCAGTCGGCAAGTCTGGCAGATTGAGGGGATTTAGCCAAAATTTGTTTGTAACTCTCATGCTCCTCCCCCACTGCCACAAGCCCCTCCCATCAAGTTTGTGCTCGTCAGTGTGTGTGTGTGTGTGTGTGTGTGTGTCTGTGGCATGTGTACGAACTGTGATTGACGGTCAGATCTCACACAGCCCTGTGCTGATTGGACCAGATGAACTGGTGGTGTTTTGCCAAAGGCTCAAGCGGTAGAAGGAGGTAGAAGCAGTTTCTATGAATATGATCAAAACATCTTGCTGACTGCAGCTTTAATAATCGTAGTACTGTGAACTAGTTTTGTTGAAGATATTTTGAAGTGAAATGCTATGTGCAATGAAAAGAAACACAGTACAAATATATATATATATATATATATATATATATATATGTTCTTTTTTAATTTTAACAAAATAAAATGTCAATTGTATTTTATTACAACCCTAATCTGTTAAGAAGTAATATTTCTGTATTATTATGATGACTGAAATATATGTCAGATGAGGACACGTCTTCTGATTTCAGCCTGTCCGTCTGGTTATTACGGCGCCGACTGTAAACAGAAATGTGTGTGTGAACGGGGTGAATGCAATCGCTTCAGAGGGTGTGTGTGTCCTGGCATGCACGGATATCGCTGTGAGACACGAGGTGAAAATCATTTTAATTCAAAGCGAGCGAAACTGTCCAGTCTTTCTGGGAGATTTCCGGGCTCAATCCATGTCTGCATGTGGTTTCTTGGACACTAAGACAGGAGACCTGTGATCGTGAGCAGTCTGAGAGACATGGAGATCAACTCAGGCGCCTCTAACACCATCAACTGCTCCGCGTCAGGCCAGCCCGCTCCGTTACACGGGGAAATAACCCTCGTCAAACCCGACAGATCCAGGCTCGATGTGAGTTCGCAGTGACATCATCATTACTCTGTTCCAGCACGAGTTTATCTCCTCTAATCTCTGAGAAATCTCATAGTCACTTGTTTTTCTCAGGCAGTGGACACACAGACAGAAAATGATCAGACAACGTCCACATTCAGGCTGGAGGAAACCCCTTTATCTGCTGCTGGCCGCTGGTTGTGTCAGGTGAAAACCAAAAGCTTTCAGGAGGAGAAGGACTTTATAGTGAATGTCAAAGGTGATATTCTTCAACCTTCTCCATTTCTTTCCCAGCAATTATAACATAAGTGTTTCAAACGCAAAAATGTTGCATGGCTTTGAAGTTAGCAATGTCCATTATTAATAGTAATTATTTAATGTTGCAGGCATAAAAGTAAATAACAATCAGTAGTCAAAACCGTCTCCCCAAGATTGAAATCAGTGTTTTCCTAAGTCTTCTCTTCATGCGAATACTGTAAAACACAAATGCTCTGACGTTCATGTAAATCTGTTCCTGCTCCGGTTCCACCGCGTCTGAGATGCTGTTAACACACACACACACACACACACACAGTCACATCGAGCATTAGCTGCATAATGTGCGAATACAATATTTTCAAGGCATTTAGACTGATTGTGATTAAAATAATGTTTTCCGTCTCTGTCCCATAATGTCTTTGTAAACACACTTTGTCATGGTAAATGTGACTTCTGGGTCCTTCGTTAAGTTGGGATGGCTTAGCTGTCAGTGCCTATGTTGATCCTGACTGGATCTGATAACTAGTGACCTCTAATGTAGAATGTTTTTGCAGTCTAAAGCAGGAGATCACTGGCATAAAACAAGCACATTTTAAGAGAGAAGAGAATTTATTTATTTTCCAGAACAAGCCATCTAACAGGCCGTTTCTTATATAAGGTCTTGTCTTGTGTCAGTTCCCCCGCAGGCTCAGAATCGGCCCGTCCTGAACGACAGCGGTCCACATCACCTGATTCTGCAGGTCGACAAAGATCCCTTCACGGGAGACGGGCCAGTCACCTCGGTCAAGGTCGTCTACCGGCGGGCCGGCGCATCCACATGGAGAAGCGTTGAGGGTAACGGGGCGTAATGTTCTCAGAGTTTCGCAATGTGTGTATTTGTGTGGTCTGCTTCTGCGTAAAACAGCTGGAACATTTCACATCCGAGGTTATAGACCATTTCACAAGATGTAAACAACACTGGTCCAGAAGCACTTCCTGTTTCAGTTTTTTAACACTACATAAAAGCTGGGATAAAATACAACCAACAGAACATTTAAAACTGAATCAAAAAGTTAAACAAACATTTTTAAGATGTTTTCTTTGCATGTGAAATAAAGAAAACAGTTACAAACTGAAACAGGAAGTGCTTCTGGACCAGTGTTGTTTACATCTTGTGAAATGGTCTATAGGGGACTGTGTTGCTCTTGGCAAACTGTCTAGTGTTATAAATATTTCCATTGTGCAATAGATTACAAAAAGATGATGCAAATCTGATGAGCTGAACATTTTTCTGATGGTTGTCATATACCGAACTTAATCAGAAGAATGAGGGTGAAGTCATTGCTCCGGAAAGACCCTTTCATTTCAGACTGGAGGAAAAGGCCAGAATCACTGACGGCATCTGATGTTTGTGTTTCACGATGTGTAGGATTTCCCCTTATTAGCTAAATGTGTTTATTGGTGCTGGCTGTCACGGCCGGCTCGCAAGCCGTGACAACGAAGGAGACAACACGTTGGATACTTGCTCAAAAGAATAACATTTATTAAAGTAAGAATAATTAAATAAAACAAGGACAAAACGGAAAACAACAATAAAGACTTCAAAACGCAAATGGCATGAGGATGGAAGAGCACGCCCCGTCACAGCTGAAAGGAACTGCTTTTAACTGCCGGCATCAGCTCCAACACAGGTGCAACTCCTCAGTCAATGACGTCACTCACTCCAATTCCCTCCTGTAAACCAAACAGAAAGAACACACACAACACCCAAATATAACCCATACTGGGTTCATAACACCCTCCCCCTTAGAAAAGGGTTTACCTTTAAAAAACCCAACCTAAACCCTTCACCCGATACTCCGCACATTACTGTATAACACCAACTTCATCTTACCCCCAATTGTCCTCAGCAACCACGAACCTTTGTAGAAGCAATTTAAGAGAGTAAAAGGAAAGCAAGACAAAGCCTTGTTCATAAACAGTTAGAAAGAGTGAGGAACTCTAGACAATGCGTCTGCCACCACATTGTCAGTACCTTTGATGTGTCGAATTTCAAGGGCGTAGGACTGCAGGAAGAGGCACCAACGAGTCAAACGCTGATTTGGGCACCGCAAAGAGTGTAAATAAGTAAGTGGGTTGTGGTCAGTATACACGACCAAAGAATCTGACACGGATCCCACATACACTTCGAAATGATGCAGGGCCCAAATCAGCGCTAAGGCCTCTTTCTCAATTACTGAATAATTCAACTGATAAGAGGAAAACTTCTTCGAAAAATAACTCACAGAACGGGGAATCCCCTCATCGTCAGCTTGTAACAGTACAGCTCCCGCCCCTACGTTGCTAGCATCCACACACAACCTAAAAGGGCGATCAAATTTAGGAGCCGCTAACACAGGAGCAGAGGTAAGCAATGATTTAGCTGACTCAAAAGCTTCCTGACAGACCGAAGTCCAGATAAAATCAGCTTTGGCCTTCAGCAAATCAGTGAGTGGGGCTACCACCGTGGAAAAATTCCTACAAAATCCCCGGTAGTAACCCACTAACCCCAAAAAACGCATCAATTCCTTTTTGGTGGAAGGAGAAGGAAAAAGATCAATGGCCTCAACCTTGGCCCGAACTGGACGAACACAACCCTGTCCAACGACCTTACCCAAATAAGTCACAGTAGCCTTGGCAAACTCACATTTGGCTAAATTGACGGTCAAACCAGCCTCAACAAAACGGGAGAACAGATGTGCTATATGACTCATGTGCTGCTCCCATGAATCACTAAAAACCACCACATCATCTAAATAAACCGCGACTCCCTCCAATCCAGAAACGACCCTATTCATAAGTCGCTGAAACGTTGCAGGCGCATTTCTGAGACCAAAACTCATAACATTATAAGAAAATAGCCCCTCAGATGTAATAAAGGAAGAGATCTCCTGAGCCCTTGGGGTCAACGGAACCTGCCAATAACCCTTGAGCAGATCGAACTTACTCACAAATTTTGCTGCCCCAACCCGATCAACACAATCCTCAAGACGAGGAAGTGGAAAGGAGTCTGGTTTCGTCACTTTATTTACCTTCCTATAATCGGTACAAAACCGGTAAGTTCCATCAGATTTACTTACAAGCAAGCAGGGGGATGCCCAGCTGGAAAATGATGGCCGTGCAATTTCATGATCCAGCATATATTGAACTTCAGCGGCCAGATGTAAGAATTTATTTGGGGACACACGATAAAAATGCTGGCGAATGGGCACAGCATCCCCAACATCTATATCGTGCACTGCCCAATGTGTACATGAAGGTACATCACCAAATAGAGAGTCGTGATGATTAATAAGAGCAATCAAGTCGGTACATTCACTCTCTGTTAAATGGATCAACATTTTATGCAAATTTTTCAGAGTCTCCGAATTTTTAAGATGTCCCAACAACACCGTATCCTCAGGAAAAGAAACCCCATCATCAACTTCTCCCTCCAAAGGAACAGGTGAAGTACTCTCAACTACCAGTGCAGGTTTCACATCTGCTCTGGTCTCTAATGCTTTAGGAGAACGACAATAATAGGGCTTCAGCAAATTAATGTGACACAATTGTTTTGACTTCCTTCTCTCCGGGGTGGCAATAAGATAGTTTAAGTCCGTAATTTGTTTCACCACTACGTACGGACCAGTAAACCGAGCTTGAAATAGTGAGCCCTCCACAGGTAACAGAGCCAGCACTTGATCACCAGGCATAAATTGTCGTTTCTCAGTTCGCCGATCGTAAAGTGTCTTCATACGTCCCTGCGAGGAACACAATTGTTCTCTTGCCATCCTACCCGCTTCATACAATCTCCGCTTAAAGTCACTTACGTAACTTAACAAATTCTGAGGCGGTGTACCTTCAGTCCAGTTATCGCGGAGCACAGCTAACGGTCCCCGAACGGTGTGTCCAAACACCAAATCATTGGGACTAAAACGAGTACTTTCCTGGCTCACCTCACGTGCTGACAACATCAACCACGGCAATCCCTGCTCCCAATCACCCCCCAGTTCTGTACAATAAGCACGCAGCAGGGACTTCAGCGTCTGATGGAACCGTTCCAATGCCCCTTGACTTTGAGCATGATAAGCACTAGATTTATTGTGCTTAATATGCAACAGTCTCAAAACCTGCGAAAACAAATGAGACGTAAAATTAGAACCTCGATCACTTTGCACAATCTTTGGGATGCCAAAGATAGAAATGAATTGAGTCAAGGCCTTCACAACCGATTTGGCAGTGATCGTACGGAGGGGATAGGCCGCAGGGTACCGAGTCGATGCACACATCACAGTGAGCAAATAAATGCTACCTGATTTTGATCTAGGCAGTGGGCCTACACAGTCAATAATCAAGTGCTCAAAAGGATAACATTTATTAAAGTAAGAATAATTAAATAAAACAAGGACAAAACGGAAAACAACAATAAAGACTTCAAAACGCAAATGGCATGAGGATGGAAGAGCACGCCCCGTCACAGCTGAAAGGAACTGCTTTTAACTGCCGGCATCAGCTCCAACACAGGTGCAACTCCTCAGTCAATGACGTCACTCACTCCAATTCCCTCCTGTAAACCAAACAGAAAGAACACACACAACACCCAAATATAACCCATACTGGGTTCATAACACTGGCACAAACAGTGCAACTAGTGTTTCATAAGTCTGTCATTTCCAAAGGTGAAAAGAATGCAAATAGAAGGGACTGGGAAAATAATATTTGCAGATATGTATTGATAATATAAATACAGTATACAATGTTTGTGTGTGTGTGTGTGAGACACACAGAGTGATACTACCAAAAGAAGAAAACAAAACTCCACAAAGATCATTGGGAAGAGTGTTGTGTGGTTCTGAAGAAGAAAAGAATCATGGACTCATTACTCTTGATACCCAATTTGTGAAAGTCTGTGAATCTGTTGCTGGATGTTTGAGTCGATACGAGATACGAATTAAAAAGAGACTCGTGTGGCTGTGTGTTGAACAGCGGGCGGCTCTCTGGTAAAGCTGGATCATCTTTCTCCCATGACGGACTACACTACAGCGGTGCAGCTCAGTCGCCGCGGACCGGGAGGAGCCGGCCAGCACGGGCCCGAAGCCACCTTCTCCACTCAGGTGCTCGGTAAGAACTCTTCCTCAACCCTAACCCCAAGAACTACGCCTAACCCTACTAATGCTCAACCACATCTAACATTCACGAAATGATGAGATATTAAAGTGTGTGTGTTCTGTCCTCAGAGCCACTCACGGGTGTGAAATTGACACCTGTCAATCAGACCTCGCTGGTCCTGTCGTGGGACGCGGCTCCTGCCGACGACACCTGGGGTTACAAGGTCACGTGTCAGCAGGTCGGAGCTTCAGAAACCGTGAGGAAGTTCCAGCTGGTGTCGAACTCCTCCAGTCTCCATCTGAGCGAGCTGAAACCCAGACACAAATACCAGTGCAGTGTGACGACGACCAGCAGCGGCACGGATCGGCCCAGTCCCACCGCCAGCGCCTGGACGCTCAGCGACCGTAAGCATGATGTTATATCACCTCATGTATATGGATTCCTTTTGTGACGGTTATAGAAGATTACCTGGATATTTTCTTAAACTTGTACATCTATGTCTCCTCTGAAAGCTCTCTTGATATCTCTCATCCACCTGGGTCTCGCCAAATGATTTCTACAGTTCTGTTCACATTACACACCGTTTGAGAGAGACTTCACAGAAACTCATGAAGTTGACGCCTCATTGTGTTAGAGTTGTGCGATAGGATATTTTACACTTACAGGCGATCAAACAATGAAGCAAACATAGCACTGCGTGTATGTGCACAAGTACTGGTGGCGAGTTGGTGGGTGTAATTCATTGGTTATGCGTTGATCCTTCAGAGCGTCCTCCTCCTCCTGCCAACATCTCCACCTATGACATCAGTGACAGCTCAGCCATCATCACCTGGTGTGTGCCCGAGGGTCACTCCGTCTCCAGAGTCGTCATCCGCTACCAGCAGACGGGGCAGGAGGACTACAGCCAGCAGGTGGAGCTCGGCGTGCAGCCGGACCAGACCAGCATGAGCTTCCAGCTCCGGGGCCTGAGGGCCGACAGCACGTACCAGCTGCAGCTCTGGACCCTCAACAACATAGAAGAGAGTGCAGAACGGCCAGAGGTCACCCTCCAGACGCTGACCTCGCAGGAGAGCAGACGTGAGTCTGAGATCCAACCTGTCTTCATCTCTAAAAGCTTCCACTACTGGAGTCAGAATCTGGTTTTCAAGTGAAGCAGTGTATTTCTGTGTGAAAATATTCTGGAAACTCCCAACTGTCTCTTACGCTGTACACAGGGGAGGGTTTACCATTTTGGGGGCCCTAAGCAAAGTTAGGACGGTACGTTCCGCTCAAAGGTACAGTTTTGGGTTCATCAGAAGTTATACATTCATTTAGATATCAAACACACTGTCTTTCTGCTGAAAAACATTGTGAACAAAAATCAGCAGCCTAAAGAACAGTTACACAACGAACTTGGCCATGTTTGTGGCACAAATATCAGCAAAAATGACTTAATATAAATTTCAAACATTGATAAAGACAAGTAAACAGTCAGTAATATATTAAGAAATTAGAAAAACCATTAAAAACTTTTTTTATTAAAGTTACAAAAGTTATTTAGTCAAGATCAAATATCTATATGAGGATATTTTGACATCATTTTTTGTTTATTTGTCTGTTCAACTTAATTGAATTTGTGCACTAGGCCTAGATGAATCAATAACTGGAAGAGAAATGTTCAATTCTTAACAAGTATCCGATTCCTGACCTTAAAGGGATAGTTCACTTTGAAATTAATGTTTGATATGTTTTATCTTACCTCAAGGGCATCCAAGATGTAGGTGTCTTTGTTTCCACAGTATTTTCAATTTTGACATTTTTCAGTCAAACCGTTGTTGTCTATCAGTCATATAATGGCGGTTTAGGGGGTCCACGTCAAAGAGCAGCACAGAGAAGTCCAAATTAAACATGATTTAATGACTCGTTAATGTAAGTACACGTTGACGGCCTAAGACACGAAACGAGCGGTTTGTGTGAGAAAACCAACAGTATTTATATCGTTTACCTCGTGTAACCACAGCCTCCATACTACATTGTTTAACACTTGACAGGTAACGTTCTGCAATATAGAATGTGATTTACAGCTGCATTCTAGACAGTATTCCTATCTGTTGTGTTTCAGAGCTTCTCGGACTCACGGCTCATGGAAACATGCTCTTCTACGCCATACTGGGCTCCGCGGGCATGACGTGCATCACCATCCTGCTGGCCTTCTGCATCGTATTGCAGCTGAAGAAAGCCACCTTCCAGAGACGCATGGTGCAGGCCTTTCACAACATAGTGGTGAGATGCGATCACAACTGAATTGACCTGAATTCAGTCACAGCTTACTCTGTATAGCAGGGGTTCCAGTGATCCTGAAGACCTTCGTTAGCTGCTTCAGGTCTGCTGGACCGGACCTACAGAGTCTGTAAACATCTGTCCTTCCCGTGCGCACAGAGAGAGGAGCCCGTGGTCCAGTTCAGCTCCGTGCCTCTAAACATGCCGAAGAAAGTTCACAACTCCAGCCAGTCTGTGGCCTATCCAGCCCTGGATTGGAGTGACATAAAGTTCCAGGACGTGATCGGAGAGGGAAACTTTGGACAGGTGTTGAAAGCTCGCATTAAGAAAGACGGGCTGAGGATGGATGCGGCCATCAAGAGAATGAAAGGCAAGAGGAATTCGTCATTAGAGTCATTCTGTGTGCTAGCGATTGCAGGTTTTCTCATGACGTCTTCTTCTCTGTCTGCTCAATAGAATATGCGTCTAAGGACGACCACAGGGACTTTGCGGGTGAACTGGAGGTCTTGTGTAAGCTGGGTCACCATCCGAACATCATTAACCTCCTGGGAGCGTGTGAACACAGAGGTGTGTGGCTCAAACGCATCATCTTCTTGATGGGGCATTACTGCATAGCAGAGCTCGTTTGCACTGTTTGCTTGTGCTGCAGGTTACCTGTATCTGGCCATTGAATACGCTCCTCACGGAAACCTGCTGGACTTCCTGCGTAAGAGCCGCGTATTAGAGACGGACCCGGCCTTCGCCATCGCTAACAGCACCGCCTCCACGCTCTCCTCGCAGCAGCTCCTGCACTTCGCTGCAGACGTGGCACGAGGCATGGACTACCTGAGCCAGAAACAGGTGATCGCAGGAAACACTCTTCACTCCCAGTCATCTTCATTTATAGAGCGCTTTTACGGTAATAAAGGATTGTTCCTTTACAGTGATAATAGGAAATGAAAGTAACAGAGATTGTTTTGGTTCTACAGCAGATCTAGAATAGAGTTATTGTCCAGCTAAAGTCAGTTGTGATTGATTCACTTCCGCCGCAACGATCATTAGTGATTAACTTAGGGGGCGCTAACACAACACCATTATAACAGAAAACTCTTCAGTTCTGTCTACGCAGACTTCAGAAACGCGAGCCTGTGAGAACGCTGATGGCGCGCACCTGCGCATTGACAGTTCATTCTCTGGGGATGCGTGTTTGAATATTTGTGCGCAGTGTTATCTGTTAGCACTGTAAAGCTGCATCTGTATAGTAAAAAGCGCATATCAATGTAGGTGACTTGACTATGTGCATTTATTTGGTCAGTCACATTACCTTGCTGGTTCCAAGTTGGCACCACTGCATATTTAATGAACATTTCTGAGTATTTTTCATTTGCAGTTTATTCACAGAGATCTAGCAGCCAGAAACATCCTGGTTGGAGAAAACTTTATGGCAAAGATCGCTGATTTCGGCCTGTCCAGAGGTCAGGAGGTTTACGTGAAGAAGACGATGGTAAAGATCTGAAGGCCGCTGCTCTTGTCATGCATAAATGAACGTCTGATTTAACGTGTGTGTTTCTCCACAGGGCCGTCTGCCGGTGAGATGGATGGCCATCGAATCTCTCAACTACAGTGTTTACACCTCCAACAGTGACGTGTAAGAGTCTTCGTGTTGTGTGGCATGTGTCTGCGCTGAGAGTAACGTGTGTTTTGTCTGCACTGTGTGTTTTGTCAGTGCTTTGTAAGAGTAACATGTGTTTTGTCTGCGCAGGTGGTCGTACGGCGTGCTGCTCTGGGAGGTGGTCAGCTTAGGTCTGTGTTCACTGTATATTCTTCAATATTCTCAATATTTCTGTAGGTGCATCCCAATTCATGTGCTCATGCACTGGTTAGCATAAATAGTGAAACTACTACATCGCTACACAGCGCATACGCACTGCACACGGAGCATGTGTGAGACAAGCGTGAGTAATGAGAAAGTTCAAAAACCTGCATGATGAATCAAGTTAATTGGACACTTCATGCACTCACTGATCGCAGGTTTAATTCAACCTAGCGTATGAAGACATGCTATCCGAATGATCCTGAATGACTAAATAACCATATAAAACTCATACACTAGATGGTATAGAGAACATTTAGTGCATAATTTGGGACACACCTGCAGTATTGGAGGTCGGTTGCGTGTCTAAGTTGTGATTGGTTGGCTCTTGATTGGCAGGAGGGACACCGTACTGCGGTCTGACGTGCGCTGAGCTGTACGAGAAACTCCCGCTGGGCTTCCGGCTGGAGAAGCCGCTCAACTGCGATGATGAGGTGTAAGTGTGGAGCGCCCGTCAGCCACACATTGGCCAGAGCAAGTGGAATGAACACTTTCTCTGTCTCGCTCGACAGGTACGAGCTAATGAAACAGTGCTGGAAGGAGAAGCCGTACGAGAGACCGTCATTCGCTCAGATCCTGATGTCTCTCGGTCGTATGCTGGAGGAGCGGAAGGTATCATGGGGGTTATTACTCTTCCGGTTCTGATCAAGAGCATCATTACATGTTGTTTTGCTGATGACCTTCTCTCATTCTGTCCAGACGTACGTCAACACGACGCTCTATGAGAAGTTCACTTACGCCGGCATTGACTGTTCTGCGGAGGAGGCTGGCTGATCTCAGAGCTTCATTACGCTTAATATCATCCTCCAATTCACAGACTAGAGGTTTACACACACTGTGTGTATCATATTTCTGTTTGTTGTGAAGTGAGATGTTGACTGCAGATGCTGACCGATGTGTAACATTTGTATATTTCATTGTTTTTAATAAAACCCCTGTTGTTAGATACGGCGAGCCCTTCTGTTTCTGAATGTACGTACTGAAGACTTCAATCCGGCAGCTTTAAGCCCAATAACCCTCTGGAAAAACTTCTATTTTTCTGACCAAAATAGGTAATGCATAACCACTTTTTAGCACATACGTAAAAGACAATCCAGGATTACAGATTCAGATCAATCAAACATGATTTCAGTCTGTAATTATGTGTACAGCTGCAGAAAGTGGTTGGATATCATTGTGTGTATTTTCTGACTGAAGACATGCCATACATATAGTGCAAAATAGTGGTTTTGTAAAATGCGTTTCACAATACAGATTGTTACGAAGCAACTCTGGAGAAAAGACATGTCTTAATGATAATAAATTACGTAATAAATTACATCCTATGCTGTCAATGTCAAATGTGAAACAATTAGTTGATGCGTTCATGAGCTCAAGACTAAATTACTGTAATGGTCTTATGGGTGTTTGCCCCCTACGCTTAATAAACAAACTACAGCGTTCAACACTGCATTTACTCCCTATTAAACAAAATTGCTAAATGGTTTAGCTTCCCAGTACTTGAGCAAGCGCTTAGTCCTTCATGTCTATTGCGATCTCGAAACTCCGGCCAGTTGATAATACCTAGAATATCTAAATCGACTGCATGCGGGAGATCCTTTTCCTATTTAGCACCAAAACTATGGAACAATCTTCCTTGCATTGTCCGGGAAGCAGACACACTCTTTCAGTTCAAATCTAGAATAAAAACATCTCTTTGGCCTAGCATACACATAACACACTATAGACTTCTATTATTCAATGTTAGGCTGCTTAGATTAGGCCAGCCGGAACCGAAGCACTTCCCATAAACCCCCCGAATGTCGGATGAAGGACCTGTGCCTGGACATGACGATAATGCAGTCCTGAAGGGCCACTAGTCTCTCCCCTCTCCTTCCCTTTACCTCTGTACAGATAAAACATTGTCAAAATAATTCCAGTTCACATGGCCAGGCGGAAGCAATAAATAAATCTGTATTATAATTTTTTATGGCCAGACAAGTAATTTGCAGAGGTCAATTTGAAAAGACAGACTACACGCCTGCGCACATATTCAAACACGCACACCTATAGACTAAACACGTAATAGACATGTGCATGGCGTTAGCGTTCTCACAGGTTTATGTTTTTGAAGTTTGCACAGAGATAACCATTTTTTTAAATTTCAATCCTTGCACCTTGGAACCTATTTCAAACCTATTTCAAAGTTTACGTTCTCGAAACACCAGGCACTGTTGTTGTGCGAATGAGCGGTCGCAGGGCGTTAAGGGTGTTCTGTAGAGCGGTGTCGTATTAGCAGCCGCTAAGTTAATAACTAATGATCTTTACAACGGAAGTGAATCAATCAAAACTAACATTTGCTGGAAAAAAACTTTATTCTAGAGCTGATTGTGGCGAGGGGGGTTCAGCGTAGTCTGTAGCTGGACGGAGCCGAGCGGTCTAGTGCAGCATGACGAACACCTGTCTCTGATCGCAGGAATTGGCGTGGGGACACCGCATAAAAAAGCAGGTTGGTGTGAGAGAGAGAGAGAGAGAGAGAGAGAGAGAGAGAGAGAGAGCCTGGGATCTCACGACACCCTACACAATTGAAGTGGAATGAGAAGTTGATACAGCGGAGAGAGTAATTTTTATTTAAAGTGGAAAGAGAGTTCTTTGAACATGAACTTTGAGTTTTATTGTGAAAACGCCCAGGTGCGTCACTGTATAACCTGAGCCTTGATAAACTAGTGTACGGGTCCCAGTATTCGCCGAGCCCGTCTTCTTCCATCACCCACCCGCACTAAACCATCATCATCATCATCATCACACTGATGTGAAGCCAAACAATCTCTGTAACTTTAATTTCCTATTTTCACTGTTAAGCTGCTTTGAAACAATCTATATTTTTAAAAGTGCTGTATAAATAAAGGTGACTTGACTTAATGATACACTGTCATCTGGGCCAAATGAACAGAGAATCTTACACTAAATCATCAAACTTCCTTCAGTGAAGCTTTTCAATCTGACAACTAACATCCAATCAATCTGCCAGCTAGAACAAATATAATTCACATGCAAGGTTTGCTTTTTACTGAATTAATGATAAAAACACATTTTACACTAGTTTTGATTAATCGTCTAAAAGGGAACGTTTGTATTTTTGCCATTTCAACACCTAAAATAGACGAACAAGCAACTTAGTTGTTTGGTAACTTAAAACAACTATTTCCTAGATGTTTTGTGATTTAATAACGATTATGAGCGCTGTTCAGTATGACACAGAATTGTCACTTGCTTTATTGTACAATACACAAAGGATGTTGTTTTACATGCCATTAGGTGATCTTCATCAGAGTCAGCTTCTCCTCACAGATGTGTTCAGTCCTCAGGCCTCAAGGCAGCGTCACACACGTGTCTCCCTCTGTCTCTTTCCGCGCCAGGATCACACACACCTCGTACACGCGGAAGGCGGCGAAGGCGGTGGCCAGCAGACACGCAGCGCCCAAGATGTACCACCAGTTGAAGAGGCCGAAGGAAACTCCTTTGCCGATGCAGTAGATGCCGAAACACACCAGCGCCAGCGCGGAGAAGAGCTGCACACACAGCGGCGGCCCAGAGGACGCGTGTTTCTCGCTCATGATGACAAGTGGTTGCTCACACTGAGAGGATGGAGAAAACAACGCCACTGAGAACTGAGAATGGCTGAGCAGTGAAATATATGCGAGTCTGCGTCATGACGAGAACATGAAGACCACAGAAGAGCGATGTGTGTTTGTCATGAGCTCTGAGAGCAGTGCCGATGGTTGGGTGTTATATACGCTTTAGCTTATCTTAGATTAAAGAAAGCAGAAAGAGATCTGCAGCTAATCCTGCTGGGAATTAAGATGCGCAGCGTTTCAGGAACACTCGTTTCAATTACACTGACTTACTGCTTTCATATAATTAAGGTAAGTGCTACTGATAAAGAGCTTATAGATCCTAAGTTAGTGTTTTTGAGGTCAACCAGGGATGTTTCAATGCAAAGACGGGCAGAAGATTTATAAAACAACTTCAACGTCAATCAAAAACACAATTTGCGGTCAAACATTTCTGCTAAATATGTGGAGCGACACAGTTCAATACAATCAAAAAATTCTTTATTACTTTAATTGTGGAATTCACAGGGTAAACAAGTTTCAATCAAACCTTGAAAATGGAACTCACAACATCAAGTAAACTTAATTTGTATCAGTAGATTAGTAACTTTGCTTGAACATGTAACGGAGGCCAGCTAGTAGGTGCTGTGCAAGTAAACCTCACTCCCCTGATCTCAATCTCAATAGCGACAGATGCTAGACACTGCAGTCTTCGGCCTCCTCGTTAGAGCGCCCGACTCTCATGCCGGAGACCCGAGTTCGAGGGTCGAGTAGGACCTGGGTGGAGGGGTTACAAACAGAATCAGTGGAGATGCTGGAGGAGCGTTCAGGGCCTTCCACACCAAGGACTATAACTATAAAGATAGTTCTAAAAATCATTCTTGTTACGGCCTTTGGCCTGTTTTTGGTCGTTCCCCTGCTCCTCCTCTCTTTCAGGCTTAATTGCTAACACCTGGGAAGATGGTGCTTTAAATGGGAGCTTCTCCGCTGTATGGTGGCTTTTTCCTGATCCGGTGGCTGAAGACTCCGACGCTGCTCGGTTAGCTGCTTCCTAGACCTCGCTCTATACGCCAGGATTTCACAGAGATGCACCTTTAAGTTTATCTGAGTTGATGTCTTTTATTTTTACATCCAACATCTGCACACACACACACACCTCTACAACACATCCCAGCACTTACTTTACACTGCTGATGCTGATATCCATATCCCATGATTAATTGCGTTATTTGTATTTGCGTTCGATACACAATAAATTTATGTTTGGCACCATTTGTTTATGGCATGGTCTCCCATTGATTGTTATGGCCTGGAGTCAGTCATAACATTCTCCATATTAAAAGGAATAGCAGAGTTCACACCAAAACTATAATGATAAAGACATGAGGAACGATATATTTAGGAGCACTTTGAGAATGTTTTTTTCCCCAGCTGTCGAACGATAAAACACTGACAGCCAATCCGAATCCACTCGAATCTAAAGGGCTTGTGCATTTAAAATGGCAGTCGACATTGTGGTGAAGTTTATCGCCGAGGTCCAGAACAATCCACCGCTTTTAGAAATGGATATGGAAAACAATCGTTCATACCCTTCTGAATAAATGGTGAGAATAAAAATTCACTTTTAGATTATTAGATTGTTTACATTAGCTTTACTCAAGACACAGCATGCTGAGGACATCTGCTGGTTAAAGCCGTATAAATGCAACAAGAACCGCAAAAACATGTTCAGTGCCGTTATACATATTTTGAAACCGCAGCGCGCAAGCTTAGAATAAACAGGTTATCGTTCTTTGATTTATAGTTTGTTCATCACTGAACATTTAAAAACATAAGCTGTGTCCCAATGTGAAGGCTGCGTACTTCGAAGGCTGTAGACTTCGAAGGATGCAGCCTATTTGGCCTTCGAAGGACGCTTCATGTAGCCTTCGTGGGATTTCCTAATTGCGCAACCAGGTGTTCCCTATTACTGCTCCTGGCGCCAAGCAACGGAGCGAGAGTACAGCTGCCACCCTGATCATTCATTTAATGAAACTAAGTAAACAGCTATGGAGACAGGCTATTGTCATTTTGTTGTTTTATATTTTACTGGAAATTTTATGTTTTATATTTTCCTGTCTTTAAATGAGGGGCAATATATAAAATCACATAATTTCAATTCACATAACCACTAAGAAAATATTTCGAGTCATGTATTTTCGGCTCAAGAGTTGGCCAGAGCTGGTTTAATGCTAGAGGCTGCGTCCTGAATAGCCAGATTACACTGTAAACTGTTCAAATATTGGGTATTAACCTACGTAAATATTGTAATGAAATAAAAAATAATAATGCTAAAACATATATATAGCCTATATTCAAATGTTAATCGTACCTTGATGCGATTTTGTAGGGTTTTCTTTTTATTGTCTTTAAATGGACCATGGTGAATATATTTATACAGGCTGTCAATCCTATTTGAATATTTTAAACCAGTTGGATATAAAAAGTCCAGTGCAAACGTCATTACTCCCGCTCGTCGTCGTCAGCTGTCAGTCACAGTTGCTAGGCGACAAGAACAATCCTCCGCAGGCTAGACCGGTCCGAGCGCTTCAGGTGCGCACTTTGATATGGGACGAAGTTGAAGTTAGCAACAATTTGTTAATATTGTGACAATGGACCAACAATTTGTTACTTTAATTTTTAAAATAACCAGTGGAAGTCTGGGAGAATGTAAGGAACTTCATACTGCGATAGTATTCATGTACAAATGTGAAGTAGCCTACTTTTTTCCCTCACACACAGGACAACAACACTACACATTTTACATTAAACGACACAAAACAAAAGTATATTATAGTTTAAATGTATCAACCTTGCAAACACTCAGAGACCCTTACAAAAATAAACAAATATCCAGAGCGATCTTTTGTGTACTCATTTAAAGTTGCATAAAATAATGAAATAATGAATAATAAAGAAATACAATGTACAAGAAATACAATACAAGGCTATAAAAGCCGTTTTCGCATTTCCACTTGACAGAACCATGCAGTGCTGACGAATGAGGTAAGATGAATAAGAAAGAAAAAAAAAAAACGAAAAAACCCCCAAACTTTTGGCTGTTAACACTGGTTTCTCTGGCTATTTGAGTAAATAAACACATACTACTTTTACATTTAAATGTGAATTTGCCGTCCACCACTGAACTCTTGGCCACCCTTTTTTAAAATAAAAATGCTGTCGTCACCCGCGCAATGATTTATGGGGTAGGATCGGGTAGGTAGGTAGTCCGCGAAGTGTCCATGGGTTTTTTTTTTTTTTTCAGGGCATTTTCCATTTCCTGCATATTTATTTTGCCTTCTAACCTTTCTTTGTCGTTTTCCCCAATCCTTTTAATATTGCTCTTAATCATAGTAAAAAAGGATTCACAGTCCTCTTTGTGAAAATTTGAGCTATACAAATCAGAGTAAAAGAGTTGAACTTCCTCTTGTATTTGGCTAGTATCTTCTATGACTGTATCATTTTTTGTTAATTTGCAGATTCTTTTTTTAGACTGTCTAGACTTTTCTAAGCCATAGAAATATGTTGTGTTCTTCTCACCTTCTTCGATCCATCTAGCCCTGGACCGTACAAAGGCTCCGCTTGCTTTTTCTAAATAAATTTCATCAAGTTTTTTTTGAAGGGAGTTCAACTCTGTTAGTTCTTCCTCCGAAGCATTAGTTTTACCACAGAGTACGTTAATCCTTTTCAGTATTTCCTTATGTTTTAGTTTACTTGTTCTTGACATGCCTTTTCCCGTTTCAATTGCCAACCTTTTTGTTTCAAATTTAAACCATTCCCACTTCCCTTTATTTGACATATTCATTCCTTTTACTTTTATACAGAGGGATTTTATTTGTTTACAAAAACCATCATTTGATAAAAGTCTATTGTTTAGTTTCCATATATTTCCCGAAGAGTGTGATTGTTTGGTAACTAACGAGGATAAGCTTATTAAACAGTGGTCTGTGAGTGGAGATGTTATAATCTCACACTTCTGAACATTATTACTTATTGAATGTGAGATTAGCCAGTAATCTATCCTTGACCGTTGGTTCCCATTTGAAGCACTAATCCATGTATATTCCAAATTTGTAGGGTTATTCAATCGCCAATAATCAAAAGTATTAGTTTCAATACAAAAATTGTGCAGTACTTCGTTATTTTCAGGTTGTTGGCCTCTAGGAGGTAATCTATCCAACCAAGAATTTGGAGCAATGTTAAAGTCACCTCCCATAACCACTTTATCTGTCATATAAACCGCTTTCCACTCTGTCACTAGATTACCCAGTTTCTCTAACATACTTCTGTTGTTCACTTTGTTATTATATCCGTAAACTGAAAGCACAATCATTTTTTGGTCACATATTTCAATAGCTGCAATCAGCCAATGGCCATCTTTATCTCCTAAGTAACTAATTACTTTCCCTGTAAACCTATTACAAAGTATCATAACACCTGCCGAATAGTTGGTTCCATGAGAATATAAAACATTATCCCCCCACTGCTGTTTCCAAAATTTTTCATCTGCTGTACCCGAATGTGTTTCCTGTAAAAATATTAAATTTGCCTTAAGTTCTTTACAAAATAAAAATAGTGCCTTGCGCTTTGTACTGTTTTTCAAACCTCTAACATTTAAAGAAGTAAACAAAACCGACATTGAACACTAAAAAACAAAAAAAGATAATGCCTAATGTAACGCTCTTGAATTAACAAAAAAGCAGGAATGAGCAATTCTGCCCACAGTAAGCTATATTAGGGCTCAACCAAACCTCCAGGTGTTACAGTCAAAAAACTTGGGCTATTTAATCATATCAGTCTTTTCTTTCTTTTTTTCAGTCTATTCAACAGCCCATATAACAGAAGAAACAACAATTTGGGAAAAAACCGCGTGATTCGTTTTTCAATCAACCTTGTAAAACGTACCATATTGCATCAAGGATAAACCTTTTTCCCATCAATGATCGCGTATCCTTCCTTCAAAAAAGCCTTCTTTCCGCGGCGCCTGGCTTCATCCACCCGTGGCCACAGCTTCTCCCTCGCCTCCCGATCTTCTTTGGAGAAGTCCTTTTTAAAGCTGATCTTCTTCTCTTTGCACACTCTGGCATCCCTCGACATCTTCCACACGTCTTCCTTCACCGTACGCAAAACAAACTGCATAATGATAGGTCTTGGCATGTTATTATTCGTTGCACCTTTTATCCCCAAACGATGAACGGTGTCAACATTCCGGCGGAGGTCGTCCACAGACATGGGGACCACTCTCGTAAGGATACCTATGACTTCGTCTCTGATCTTCTCATCTTCCTTCTCAGGTAACCCAAAGAGCCTGAGGTTCCATCTCCTCTTGTATCTCGCAGCTTCCAAAACTTTCTCCTTCAGGGATTTGTTTTCTGTAGCCAGGAACTCAACTTGTCTTTGTAATTTCTCGATGTTTTCTTTATTTTCACCCGTGGCTTGTTTGATGGCGTCGGTGCGTTCTTCGATGTTCTGTATTTTGACTTCTATGGCCTCAAACTTTTTCAAAGCTTCTTGAACATTATTCATTCTCGCTTCAATGTTTTCCAGCTTCCCATCTAGACCGTCAAATCTTTTCATAACAGACTCAATAGCTTGCGTAAAGCTATTTGCATTCTCGTCCCTTGCCTTTCGCGCCTCTCTTCCTCAGCTTTTTTGCTTGCGGGCTACTTACAGGAGTATGGTCGTCCTCGAGATTATCACAAGATTGCTCCATTTCTTGGATTTCATGTTCACTCGTTTCACTCATATCCCTCAGCGCAATGGTGCCGTAGTCATGGTCGACGATAATAGCGTCGCGGAGTTTTTCCATTTTTTTCCAGTATTAATTTCGGTGCAGTTAATTCGTCAAAAAGATCAATAGTTTGTCAAAACCGATTAACAGTCACTTCCGTTACAATATGGTTTGGTTTATTTTCCTTTTAAGTAAAGTTGGGCGTGAAAATTGAAATTTCCTTCAGAGCCTGCTCGAGACCAAACCGCTCACTCCGCCATCTTGATTCTCCCCCCGAAGTGTCCATGGGTGCTTCTCAATATCCCTCCTCGTCTCCTCGCTCCTCCGTCCTCCCTCCTATGACCCGGAAACCGATCGAGCTCAGCCATCTTGAAGGACATCTCAATTCTCTAATTGCACCGTGAGGAGTCGAGGATCGAGGAGTGAGGAGGCTTCCTGAGGAGTCATGAGTGAGGATACACAGGTGCATCCTACGCGGAACTGTTATACTGACTAAACGTGACGCACGTGTCAATTCTCCTCCCCCTTCACATCGGTCACAATCATTTTAATTTATACTTTACCTTTGCAGTTTATATAAACCACACATCTCAGATATTTCAACAGTATAGTCTATCTTTATTATTATTTATTATGAATTTATTAAATAACCAAACTTCAACAACATAAGGGCAGATCCTTTTAGCGCTGCTGATGACACTGTGGAGTGACGCTCGAGTGATCAAGTATTCCAATGGATATAAAAAAGCTTTTATCCGATTCCTCTGTCCTCCTTTCCTTTCCTCGCTTCCTTCCCTCACGTCCTACAGGGGGTGGAGTTGAGACGCAAGGAAAGGAAGCAAGGAAAGGAAACGAGGATGCACAAATAAGAAATGAGAAGCACCCCATGTATCCTTCCTTTCACGGGGAAATGAAGGGTGCATTTGGCGTCGCTTTTGAAACAGGTAAGCCTTCGTCGCGCTGCAATGACGCAACCGGCCTTCGAATACGGCCTTTCGGAGGATGCATAACTGAATTGGGACAGCCTTCATCCCACCGCGATGACGCAATCGGCCTTTAAATGCAGCCTTCGGGATGCAGCCTTTGAATTGGGACGTCCTTCGTCGCGCGGGTGTGACGCAATCGGCCTTCAAATACGGACTTCGGAGGATGCAGCCTTCACATTGGGACACAGCTATACTTTACTTTATCATCAGCTTTACTTCCTGCTCACCACTTTACTTCCTGCTCACCATTTCATTTAGTCTCAAATGAAAAATGCTTGGCATTGAACTCGCCAGAGATCGCCCAAAAAAAAGGATATTTATAATTTGTTCATCACTGACCATTTAAAAACATACTTTTACTTTATCATCAGCTTTACTTCCTGCTCACTATACTTTACTTCCTGCTCATTACTTTACTTCCTCCCAGTCACACATTTTGTCTGATCTAAGACTGGCCTTGGACTGTGGATTACTAACTTTTCTACTTACCTGAATGATTTAACTTCTGAGATTTCTCCAAGATCCTGTCTTCTACATCACTCTCTGTTTTTCAAGGGAATGTTGGAGGTAAAGACATTGTTTATTCATTTACTCTCATGGCAATCAAAAGGTATGTGTGTGTGTGTCTGGAAATACTTTCCATTTGAGGTCATCTCCTCTATCTGCACCTGCAAACCCAAGGACTGATGCATTATTCTTAGGTTGCTCATTGTTTGTTGTTTAAAGTCACCTGTTTTGGACTCTTTGCAAGAAAGCATTGGATCATGGGTGTGTATTGATCTGGTGTAACTTTGCTGTTTGAATGCTGTGCTTTTTTTCATTTAAAGTGTTGCGCTGTCCTATTTGGTCACTCTTGCATCTTTGCATGATAAAATGGCAACATTGTGCAAATGTTTTGACAAACATAGTATAAAACAAACAAAAGCATGAAAGTGTTTTGCCTTGTTTTTAGTCCTCTTTCACATTCCTTGATCCTGCTCTGATAAACATGATGAAATTTGCATTGTTTAAAGTTTTTAATGTCCCTAAACGTAATATTTTAGTCAGTATCACTGCCGTCCTGTGTGTTAATGGGATGGTTTTAGTAGAGCTGCTGTTTTAATCCGAGTGTTTTTTCCTTATGCTGTGAAGGGTCTAGTACTAATTTGCTATCATAAAGGCCTATTTATGTTCAATGTCTCTTGTTTGTCATATTGCTAATGTGACTAATAGATGTCAGTAAAGAGTCTAAAACTGTGTTATCCTGGAGTGTGCCGTGTACATCTACAAATTGTTTTTTAAAAAAGTTAAAGTTACGTTAGATTCACTTTCTGCAAAACAATTCAGTAAAGATCTTGTGAAACAGGCTACAATGCTAACATGTCTATTTATCAGTAGTGTTTTTAAAGTCAGTAGTCATATATTAGTCTGATATTATAGAACAGCTTATTCTATAATATCAAATGCAAAGATCTGTAGCATTTGTTCTGGTAATTGTTTGGCAATGAATGGTTTTGTTCATTAGCGCTGTGTAAATTCACATCTTATCCACAAGTTTCCGAGGGGCGCTCCTGTAAAAAATAAAGTGGGTGCAACTTCCGGTGAGGCGGCAGAAGTAGCATTTCAATGGTATTTTGTGTGTTAGTTAGCGAAGAGGCTAGCTGTTTTTCGGAGAATTATTTTACTATTTAAAGACGCAAATCTTTATGAGAGATGTCGTTACGGAGCTCAGGGACAACATGTGCTGTTCGCGGTTGTATGTATAACCGGACTAAACTAGTTCAGTGGCTTAAACGTGATTGTTTTGAACATAAGCTGAAAACGAAATCAGAGTGATCCTGTCAGAGCCCGTCTCTGATCCTGCCAACGACTGAAGTTTCCATCACCTCCCAAAAGACGCCGAATCTTCCTGCGTACATTTGTTTAAATTCTTAATATTCTATAAACTCTCTCAGCATGTGATTGGCTGTTCGCTACTGATGTTACAGCTAAACTCAGGATCAAAGCCTGTGTTGACAGAATACCAAATGTGCCAGTTAATGTATTCAAGCAGCACATTCATTTATAATTTTGAATAAACTCCAAAGCACAATGACTAAGTGTGTATTTTTTATTTTAATTGTTTATCAGCTCACACAACTGTCTGTCACCATGCCTTGATGAGTATTGATTATTAATAATGTTATTATAATACTCCCAATCAACTACTGCGGAGGGTAAAGGTACTGTTATTTCACCCTTTTTAATTTCGTTGAGGTTGTGTTCCCACATCGTTAGCTAGTTTGGATCGCTATAACTTGAATGACTGTCAACTGTTGAATGAACGAGTGTCAAGCATGTCAAGTCGCGCTTTGTTTACTTCAAACCGGAAGTCGCGCCCACTTCTGACGCAAGGCCTCATGGGGCGTAGGAAACTTGTGGATACGGTCTCGTAAAACTGAAATGAAGTGGCGTGGATGGTCATCAGCAGTGTGTTGTGCTGTTTTATTTCACATTATAGAGAAATTGTAAATGTGCAGCAAGTGTATGTGTAACAGGTTTTTGGGAAATGCAGCCAACCAGTTTGTTTCCATGGTGACGGCGAGTGGCTTCCTGTCCTGGAGCTTGGCTTCCCTAGCCCGGAGAGAGGTCTGCGGTTCATTCAGGTTTTACTGCAAAGTCTAGTGGATGGGGAGAGAGATGAGGACAATCCCAATCTTATCCGCATCAATATCACTAAAGCTTATGACCGAGCCCTCAAGAGGCATCACGGCTGGATTGTCCAGAACGTTTTCAAGGTGGGTGTTTTCTGTAACTGTGTGCATGATGTCATTGTGCTGTGCATGTAATGAGGCCTGGAAAACTCTTGTAAAGGAAATGATCTTGTAAACATACTTTTAAAAATCCAGTGATCATAATCATGGAAAAGGCATGGAATTTAATTAGTCGAGAAATGTGGGTCATCTGTAATAGCGAATCGCTTTGCTATTGAGACAATGATTGCTTGCTTACCCCGCAATTTTGTTTGGTTTTGCTGCAGGCCGCCCAATACGCTGCGCCATGCAGATCCGATTTCCTTAAAGCTTTATCCAAGGATCAAGAAGTTGCAGAGGAGGAATGCTTAAGGAAAGTTTGCCAGTTCTTGATAAACTTCACTGCAACTGTAGATGCCATTTATGAAATATATTCTGCAATGAATGCTGAACTGGACTACTTAGTTTAAAACATCCTTTAAAGATGAAGCAGTAAAGTGTATTCCTCTTTAATTCTGCACAGTTTTCATACTCTATATGATACATGTCCAAAGGCCTGTTCACACCAGGAACGATAACTATCTAAGTGTCCACACCAATGCAGGATTACATTCTATTTATTATAAGCCTGCGTTGTCATCTGCCTCTTTAAAGTCAACATTACATCAAAATCGACCATTTGAGTTTGTTATTATATTATAACTTTTCAGTTTAGAACCATTTCTAAAAATATATCTTTATTGTTAGGGTTAAGGCCCTGGTATACTTTAAAGCAAATCGAAGCATGAACAAGTGTGACGTCATTTCAGACAAAACCAGGCCAAAACAAAGTTTGTTTGAAGTTTGTTTCAGCTTTCCAAAGAGGCTGGAGAGACTCCCATTGGCCCGTGGGGATTATGATGTGGAAACCGCTCCAGTTCAGTTCATCAAGGTCAGGGGCCGTATTCACAAAGAATTTTATCTTACCACTAGGAGTACTCCTAAATCGCACTAAAATATTTTAGCTGGAAGTTTTCTCTTAAAAGTTATTCACAGCGCCTTTCAGACCTACTCTCAGTAATGAAAAATGAAAACTCCTAAACTAAGAGCGAGTCTTCGTTGCTACATTGTAACACATAACACAGAAGGTGAAAAAAAAATATAATCTTAAAGATAAGCATCACATAGGCAGAAACATGTTTAATAATAAATTATTACTGATTAAAAGCTATTGAAAACAGATGTGTTTTAAATTGTCTTTTAAAATCCTGCACAGTAGCGGCGTCTCTAATGTGTTTAGGCAAACTATTCCAAAGTTTAGGCGCTGCCATAGCAAAGGCACGATCACCTTTTTTATTTCGATGTGTCCTAGGTATTCTGAGTAGCTTCTGAGTCGCTGATGGCAAACTTCGTCCAGTCTGATATTCATTTAAAAGATCTGACAGATAGGCTGGTGCGAGTCCATGCAGAGATTAGTACACCAGTAACAAAAGTTTAAAATCAACCCTAAAGTAGACTGGAAGCCAGTGCAAGGAGATCAGGGTTGGAGTAATGTGTTCAATGTGTTCAGTTTTTTAATCCCCATTAAAAAATCCCAAGGCATCATATACGACGCTTTTGCCAAAGCAGACAGCCAACGCACATGGCACCCTTTAGCGTCAATATAACACGCTTCGGTTATGGGTAGGTTTAGGCCTGGCGTAGGGTTAGGGTTAGACCACTATCAGGCGCCTTCTGCCCCATATATATCTGCGTCTCATATTGACTAAAGGGTGCCATGTGCATTGGAGGTCTATGCTTTGGCAAAAGCGTCGTATATGATAACACAGTCTCATCCCAAGACGTCATATAACTGACGTCTTGGGGCGTATTTTGACCATACGTCAATATCCGCCTTTTTAGGGCCCCCTTAAACGTCGGTAGATGGCGATCCCAGGCCGTCATACAACTGACGCTTTACCTTTAACGTCAGTTAGGTGACGGGTTAGGTTTAGGGTTAGGTTTAGGTATGGGGTAGAGTTAGGATCCCATAACCTCATCTACCAACGTTTAAGGGGGCCCTAAAAAGGCGAATATTGACGTATGGTCAAAAGACGTCCCAAAACGTCTGTTATATGACGTCTTGGGATGAGACCGGGTTGTATATGACGCCTTGGGATGAGAACGGGCTGAAATAGTATACACAAGACTTGGCCTCGATCTTGATAATTATCCAATCAGAATTTTAAAAAAGTTGTTTAATTATTCATTAGACTTTATTGTGCACCTTAGTAGAAATTTGTCTTTGACTTCTCCGAACAGATATGCATCAGTGACACCATAGTTAAAATTAGGGGTGCGCCAATCCGATGTTCAGTATAGGTATTAGTCGGATACTGGCCAAAATCACTGGATATTGTATGAATCACCGGAGTATAATACGATCACGGATCTTAGTCCTAAACTGTCATACACATGCTTAACAACACCTGAAAAAAACGCCGTAAGGAGAGATGAGCAACATGCGCCACACAGGCAAAAATCTGTTTTCACAACAAAACCAGCCAATTGCTTCTTAAAAAAATAACTACGCGTTTCGGGGTGGGAGAGGAGCGCAGACTTGGCAACCCTGGCGTCACGTGAACGGAAGCTTGAACGTGACTGACTGAGGTGAGACCTGCCCGCAATTATCATGTCAGCTGTGTGGAGTTATTTTCAAAAAGTGTGCATTTTATTTTGTGAGTCTCCACAACGGAGATGGATTAAAGAGGATGTTACTGCCCCCTCTTGGGTTAGATTGCATTATAAGTTCTGTTGTTTTAGTCAGGTTTGTTTCCAGTTTAAGATTCTGACACCAGTCCTGCAGTAAAGTGATTTGGCTAAAGTAAGCTTCCTCATGTGCTGCATGTTATTTTCTGTGAGAAGTCCTACCAAGGCCAGGTCAATACTAGTTGTCTAACAATATGTCAATATGTCCGGCTCTTTTCCACATCTTGAGGAGGCTCAATTGGAGCAGGTTTTGAAACAGAGTCATTGCACAAGTCATTGTCAAATATACTTCTTGTGTTTGCACATTTAAAATGGCTTGTCTCACGTGGAAGATAGTCTGTAAAGCAAGGACTGTAAAGTAGTTCACAAAATGGCAGTAAAAAAGTTGGCAGGTAGTACACAGAGATTTACCTACAGTATAACTAACAGTTATGGGTGTGTGTAAAACCAAAGCATGTGTATGATGTGGCCAGGTTTCATTTAATATAAATAAATTCAAAAAACTGACCCCAAACCAACAAGCGTGAAAATCCTCCCACAGCTACAAAATGTTGCTATGAAGTGGTCTTATTTTTGAAACTTGTGGTATTTCGAATACGTTTTTAAAATGCTTAACAGGGTAATGACAGATGTAGATGATCAAGAAACTGACTACTGCTTTTTGAGCAACAATCTGTCATGCATCAAAGAAATCAAACCTCAAGTGGAGTACTTTGTTTTGTACGTTTTCATATCTTTAGCAATTTTTTTTCACTGTGTTTCTGAACCTGCTGGTGATCATCTCCATCTCTCACTTCAAGCAGCTTCACACTCCAACCAACCTGCTCATCCTCTCTCTGGCTGCAATATTCAACAAGGGTCACCACCAACAAAGCTGTTTTTTGTATCATTTTAATCTGGCTATGTTCAAGCATACATTCGGTTATGTTATGCAATGCTATTTTTCATACAGAGAACCAAATTAGATGTTATGGGGACTGTATTGTTACGGTCAAGTTTGAGTATGTTCTCACAGACCTCGTCGTTTCATTAGTAGCCCCTTGTTCAGTAATAATATCTTTATATGGGCAGATCTTCTGTGTAGCAAAATATCAATCTCGGCTCATAAACTCTGTCACTCATGCCAGCGGGTCAGACAAAAGACGGCAAAAACACTGGGGATTGTTATAGCAATTTATCTTCTACATGGCCTCTCTTTTTCCAGGATATGTAACCCTAACTGTAATGAACATTATGTGTTGGATTATGTATATGAATTGTTGTATGAACCCCCTCATATGCACTATTTTATAGATGGTTTAGAATATCAATTAAACATATTCTGTCCCTGAAAATATTTGAACCATCATCAGAATACTTAACTCTGTTCCCTGAGATAAATGATGAGTGAGGGATAATCTATAATGTCAATCGCATGATTTTTATTATGTGACTGTTTTCAATTTTTTTTTAACTTTGTTTTCAACATCTATGCTGTTTAATAACACTTTTAAAAACAATACACTGTAAGCCTCAGTTAAAATTGTATGTCCAAAAATAAATAACTAGGAGAAAAACAACTATTTAATATATATATATATATATATATATACTGTATATATATATATACATACATATAGGCTCTGTTGGTCCTGTTAATAAAGTGAACTGGTTTCCACAGCCATGAGAGAGCCATGGAGAGCCCAAAATCTGCCATGAATCGTTGAAGTAACTTCAAGCGTGCCTTTTTTACACGGCATTTTCATGAGAAAATCTTTAAAGACAGAATATTCAAACAAAATGTATACAGGAAATTCTAACAGAAATATCAAACCAAAAAATAGGGCTATTTTTGACAGTGTTAGTCACAGCGAAAGTCGCTGTTTGTACTTAAATAGGCATATAGGTAACGTCCTGGTTGCGTATTCGTATCCCTTGAAAAGGAGGGAACAGAGGATGTAGTTGACGTCGACTGGAATGGGATCACGCTAGGCAGCCTTTTTTAAAACAAGCCAATGCACATTGACGTTCGAGATATGCATCTCACACTCCACCCCGCGGCGCGGGTTTAAATACAGACGTAGATGCTACTAAAGCTGCCACCTTCCAGTGCCTAGACTAAAGCATCGTGATCCTCCTGACATTTTTAGCAGAAGAGCCTTAGGCCAGGAATTCACTGCTGTTCCACAAGACCCACTCAGTTAGACTTGGATAACACTGGGAACACCGAACAGTGATGGCAGAATGACAGCGAAAGACACAGGCTCGCCATAGGGAGCTGTACCGTGGAGAATACACATATGGGATCACCGTAGGGATCGCAACATATAGACCCAGCCTAACACAGGTTCCACACTGCTGACGAGTGATAGGCCGAGCACCAGACGCTCCGTCATGTCCAACGCTGAGGGGTGTGGAGGAGCTCAACAGAGTCCGGACAAGGAGAACTCAAGGGGTTAATTAATAATAAACGTTCTATGGGAGGAAAACTACAGACAAGAGCTATATATAACACAATGCTCAAAGTTTTATATTAATGGCATTTCATATATATATATAATTATTTTAATTTATTTGAAAGGGTTTTGTCTCTAAATCTTTAAAGATAAAACTGTGAGTCACATTAGTAGGGTTATAAAAATATAAGAACTTAAAATAACCATACATGTATTGGTTATGGTACAATCACAAAATAAATGGACACTTGATTCTTCAACAAAACCACAAAGTTTCACAAGAGCAAGTTTCATCAATATCAAGATATTTACAGATACATGAATTAAATCTGTCGCTCATATCTTTTAAGTTGTTGATCTTGGGAAAACTTCAACATAGCAGATGTCCAGAAATCATTTATACTTAACGTGATCAGGCTATAAAGTACCTACACTTTTAGCACTCTTCAAGTTCATTGAAAATAAGTACCTACCCAGTGAGTATGTGGTTTAGAATAAAGCCATGGTCCAGCCATATCAAGGCAAGACAAGTTTACATATCACTCAAAACTGCAATTCCCAGAATTCCTCCTGCTCATCACATGCACTTAATTACCCATCCATCCTCCTCACCTGCACCTGATCAGCACACTAATCACCACAGTATTTAAACACACCTCAGACACTTTGTCTGGTTTAATGTGGATTACGCACCGGTCTGCTAACATGAGTTATTTATCCTCTGAGCTTTCACAAAGATGCGGTCTCCTAGTTCCCTCGTCTGTTCTCTACCTCTGATGCTGAAGTTTCAGCCGGTCCTATGAGTGTGTGTGAGTGTGTGGAGGTGGTCTGAGCAAGGATGCAGGTCAGGCACTTTAATTTTTGTTTTGAGCACCCATTTATTTTTAATGTTTTGTTAATGCACTTTCTCACACCTCTTTGTTTTACAGAAGTCCCAAACCTGACTTGGTCAATCCCAAGACGAGCCAAGTATGACGATTGGATCAAATGTAGACCTGGATTTGATCAAAGAACAAAGTGACATCACCTCCCTCTACCAACTTCATTAAACCTTGGAGGGGTTTGGGAGAGCAGGTATACTTGCGTGCTATGGTCATTAAATGTCTTTCTTGAGGTAAATGTAACGTTATGTGACTGTAGTCACTCCGGCTGTTTTTGACCTTTTTCCGCGGTCTAAAAACACTGATTGGTCGACATTACAGTATGTATGAGGCATAGATTTCGGTAAGTTACTAAATCTTTCAACACGCACCTATTGATCATTTGTGTTTTACTATTAATAACAGAATCCGAGTGCTGATAATTTGTTCCATATCAAAAGTAATCTTCTATGTCCAGTCTGTTCGGTGTCCTTTTTTTTTTTTTTTTTTTTTTTGTCCGTGTCTGAGAAAATGGGCGTGAGTGCGTGTGAAAAGTGTTGGGTGTCTGTCCCATATGGTCTGTCCATTGTCAATATGCAATTTGGGAGCTCTGTGTTAAACTTTTATTTATTTTTTATTATTATAATTATTTTTTTAAATCGGTCTTGAAGTTTGTTCTTGTTAATGTCTGTGTAGGCTACTATGTGTGATGTGGTTTGTAGTCTGCAAGTTTGCCATTATTTGCCTTTTATTTAATCTAGTAGTACTTCCAAAACTCTTCTCTTTCCCCTTTAAACTGCTTGTATTTATGCATTTGTCCTATTTGTTTTAGTTACTTCTCAGAATGGTTTCAATGTGTCTTTATGCCACCTTATTTTAGCCTTTGCTCCTTTTCTTCAATTTTATATTTATGTACTTGTGTCCTTTTCTTTGTGCCATTTGTTTAATGATTCTTTTTTATAGCACTTCTGTTCTTTTGCATTTATATATATATTAGTTCTTTAAGTTAGGTTTTTCATACTGTCTTTAAACTTATTTATTTAAGGGTAAGGTGCGCACTCACTGCTCATGTTCTTGATGTCGCTGCACAGGTTCCCGAGATCCTGAACGGTGATGAGCGCGTCAGAGCTGTTCTGCATGCGAGAGCGAATGACATTAGGCTGAGGTTCTGAAGAAGGACTACAGGAGCCTGATCGAGATGGTACGCAACGCATCGCCTGAAGCAATGGCCTTCACCCCAGCAGAATCAGAGAGTGGCTGTTCTGTTGGAAAACATCTCCAAGACGTTACACACCAGATGAGTAGTAAGTCAAAGTCGCTCTTGGACTGATGTCTCTGCCTGTAATGCTATCTTTTGCCATCCTAATACACGAGAATCACCCCATGTATATGCTTGTATAAAAGTCTTGCTGGTTTTTTCCTGGGCTTTTGCTGCCATAGCTTAGCCTCTTTGATATAGACTTAAGTCTTTCCTTACTCTCTAATTTATTTCTTATGTGCAATTTAACCCTTTCTGGGTCTACTTTAAATAATCTTTTCTAGATTATCTTTTTTTGACAAAGTTTCACTAGTTGTCTTCTATTTGATTTATTTAAAAAAAAAAAAAAGAAAATTTCTAATCCTTAAGCATATCCCCGCACACGCTATTTAGCAGGTGCTTAACTGTTCAATTACTGGCCAGAATTGAACAGTTAAAGCCCCACGTTGGGCGCCATGCTTTACGGTGTGTGCTTTAATCTTAACACCTTTAACCTTATTATTTATTATCCTCAGGTTAGGTCGAGTAAGTCAAATCTGCCCTAAATCATAAGCATTTGAATGGTACTTACAATTTGTTCAGATGACTTCTCTGTGGTCAGTTCTTGCTTAACGTTTATTAACACTGCTAGACAATTACTTGTAATTAGCATTAGTTATTTATTCATGTATTTATTCCAGAAATAAAAGTTAGGCTCAAACTTAAATTCTTTACGCTCAAACTCTGGACTAGCCTTCCCGATATGGTTTGACGCTCTGACTCGCTGTCACAGTTTAAAACTAGACCAAAGATTCACTTCTTTAGCCAAGCATTCACATTCTGCTTACCTTTTATTCCTCTGAATCAGATTGAATGCATTTAATACTATAAAACTTGAAGCGTCTGTAGGTTACTTGTATAGGTTTCATAGTATTTACAGTCATTTCTTTCCTGTGTGTATTGCGTGAATGATGGGTGGTTGGGCAGATATTGTGTTATTGCGGTAGGTGGTATGCCATACGGAACCGTTGCCAATGAAACGCATTACCGCGACAGTGGGGCTCGACAGCCTTAGTCAAACGGGTTGGTGCGTATGGTTTGGTTGCAGAGAGTTTGTGAGATTGTGGTTTTTAACATCTACTCCTGTGTAATGGAAATCATTATGAACATCAGCTATGCTAATTATTTCCCATCTGTTTTCTGCTGTTATCTCGGGGCGCTTGTCCCGAGAAAAATGGCGTTCATCAACTCCAGTTTGTCGGAGCTGTCGTGCTGCAAGCGGGAGCGAATGACATCAGGCTGTGGCAGACGGAGGTTGTGAAGGAGGACTACGGGAGCCTGATCGAGACGATACACAGCACATCACCTGAAGCAACAATCATCGTGTCTGGACTGCTTCCCAAGTAAATATCACGTGCCGATGCTCACAAGTCAGTGGTTGGTTACTCTTTGACTACCACTTCATCTACTCAATGCGTTTCTCTGCCCAGGAGGTCACGATCATCTCTGGCTTCATTCACTCTGGCACCAACACAACACCATGGATCACACAGCGGAAGACACGAGCCAGGACCAGAGCTAGAACCTCTCCTCCGCCCCTCCCGTTCTTCGAGATCTCGACCCGGAACCGCTTCTCCCCTCTTCATGAGTCGGAACGCGACGCCACCGTGATCATTGGCACGTCCATGATTCGTGCTACCTCAGGTAAGGGTAAGGTGTGCACTCACTGCTTTCCTGGTGCTCATGTTCTTGATGTTGCTGCACAGGTTCCCGAGATCCTGAACGGTGACGAGCGCGTCAGAGCTGTTGGGCTGAACGTGGGAGCGAACGACATCAGGCTGAGGTTCTGAAGAACTACAGGAGCCTGATCGAGACGGTACGCCACACATCGGACCACATCTGTCGGACAACATCTCCAAGACGTTACACACCAGATGGCTTGTAAGTCAAAGTCGCTCCTTTGAAAGGTGTGTTTCTCCTGGTTCCATCTCTTGGACTGATGTCTCTGCCTGTAAGGCTGTCTTTTGCCATCCTAATACACGAGAATCACCCCATGTATATGCTTGTATAAAAGTGTTGCTTTTTTTTTCCTGGGCTTTTGCTGCCATAGCTTAGCCTCTTTTGTATAGACTTATTAGTCTTTCCTTCACTCTTAACTTATTTGTTCTGTGCACGTCTAACCCTTTCTGGGTCTTCTTTAAATCTTTTCTAGATTTTTTTTTTCTGACTAAGTTTCACTAGTCATCCTCTAATTGATTTTATCTTTTTTCTTTCTTTTTTTTTAAAAAGAAAATAAATTTCTAATCCTTAAGCATATCCACGCACACGCTATTTAGCAGGCGCTGAACTGTTCAATTACTGGCCAGAATTGAACAGTTAAAGCCCCACGTTGGGCGCCATGTTTTACGGAGTGTGTGCTTTAATCTCAACACCTTTTAACCTTATTATTTATTATCCTCAGGTTAGGTCGAGTAAGTCAAATCTGCCCTAAATCAATCATTTGAAGGGTATTTACAATTGTTCAGATGACTTCTCTGTGGTCAGTTCTTGCTTAAGGTTTATTAACACTGCTAGACGATTACTTGTAATTAGCATTAGTTATTTATTAATGTAAATATTCCAGAAATAAAAGTTGGGCTCAAACTTAAATTCTTTATGCTGCAAAACTCTGGAATCTACTCCTGTGTAAGGGTAATCATTATGGACATCAGCTATGCTAATTGTTTCCCATCTGTTTTCTGCTGTTATTTCGGGATGCTTGTCCCGAGAAAAATGGCATTCGTCAACTTCAGTTTGTCGGAGCTGCTGTACTGCACGTGGGAGTGAACGACATCAGGCTGAGGTTCTGAAGTTCTACAGGAGCCTGATCGAGACGGTATGCAACACATCGCCTGAAGCAACGATCATCGTGTCTGGGCCGCTTCCCACGTACAGAAAAGGACAGGAAAGGTTCAGTAGATTATTTGCACACACCTAATAAATAGTAAGTCAAAGTCCAAATCACAGTCTTTGTTGTCCAAACTTAATTGATATGCTTAGTGTGGAACATTTTATATTGAAATTGTGTCTATTCCTCGTTTAGTGACGCCTCTGGAGAGACTATTCTGCCTGTGAGCTGCTGGATCGGTGTTAGCGCTTGAAACCTCACAAGCTGATGTTCACAAGTCAGTGGTTGGTTACTCTTTGACTTCGTCTACTCCATGCGTTTCTCTGCCCAGGAGGACGTGATCATCTCTGGCCTCATTCAGTCCGGCACGGACAACGTCATGGATCACACAGCGGAAGACACGAGCCAGCACCAGAGCTAGAACCTCACCGCCGCCGCCCCTCCCGGTCTTCGAGATCTCGACCCGGAAACGCTTCTCCCCTCTTCGCGAGTCGGAACGTGATGATGCCGTGATAAGCGGCACGTCCATGATCCGTCATGTCCGTGCTACCTCAGGTAAGGATAAGGTATGCACTCACTGCTTTCCTGGTGCTCATGTTCTTGATGTTGCTGCACAGGTTTCCGAGATCCTGAACGGTGATGAGCGCGTCGGAGCTGTTGTGCTGAACGTGGGAGCGAACGACATCAGGCTGAGGTTCTGAAGAAGGACTACAGGGGCCTGATCAAGACGGTACGCAACACATCGCCTGAAGCAATGATCATCGTGTCTGGACCGCTTTCCACGTACAGACAAGGACAGGAAAGGTTCAGTAGATTATTTGTACTAAATGAATGATTAATGTAATTGTGTAATGAACAGAAACTGCTCTTTGTAAATAATTGGAATCTGTTCTAGGAGAGATCTAGGCTGTAATCGTGCTTATGGTCTTCACCCCAGCAGAATCGGAGCGGCTGTTCTGTCGGACAACATCTCCAAGACGTTACACACCAGATGACTAGTAAGTGAAATGAGTGTTTCTCTTGGACTGTCTCTGCCTGTAAGGCTATCTTTTGCCATCCTAATACATGAGAATCACCCCATGTATATGCTTGTATAAAAGTGTTGCTTTTTTTTTCCTGGGCTTTTGCTGCCATAGCTTAGCCTCTTTTGTATAGACTTATTAGTCTTTCCTTCACCCTTAACTTATTTGTTATGTGCACATCTAACCCTTTCTGGGTCTTCTTTAAATCTTTTCTAGATTTTTTTTTCCGACTAAGTTTCACTAGTCGTCTTCTAATTGATTTTATCTTTTTTTTAAAAAAAAAAAAAAAAAAAAAAAGAAATTTCTAATCCTTAAGCATATCCACGCACACGCTATTTAGCAGACGCTGAACTGTTCAATTACTGGCCAGAATTGAACAGTTAAAGCCCCACGTTGGGCGCCATGTTTTACGGAGTGTGTGCTTTAATCTTAACACCTTTTAACCTTATTATTTATTATCCTCAGGTTAGGTCGAGTAAGTCAAATCTGCCCGAAATCATTAGCATTCGATTGGTATTTACAATTGTTCAGATGACTTCTCTGTGGTCAGTTCTTGCTTAAGGTTTATTAACAACACTGCTAGACGATTACTTGTAATTCGCATTAGTTATTAATTAATGTAAATATTCCAGAAAGAAAAGTTAGGCTCAAACTTAAATTCTTTATGCTCAAACTCTGGAATCTACTCCTGTGCAAGGGAAATCATTATGGACATCAGCTATGCTAATTATTTCCCATCTGTTTTCTGCTGTTATCTCGGGATGCTTGTCCCGAGAAAAATGGCGTTCGTCAACTTCAGTTTGTCGGAGCTGCTGTACTGCACGTGGGAGTGAACGACATCAAGCTGAGGTTCTACAGGAGTCTGATCGAGACGGTATGCAACACATCGCCTGAAGCAACGATCATCGTGTCTGGGCTGCTTCCCATGTACAGACAAGGACAGGAAAGGTTCAGTAGATTATTTGCACACACCTAATAAATAGTAAGTCAAAGTCCAAATCACAGTCTTTGTTGTCCAAACTTAATTGATATGCTTAGTGTGGAACATTTATATTGAAACTGTCTGTTCCTTGTTTAGTGATGCTTGTGGAGAGACGACTCTGCCTGTGAGCTGCTGGATCGGCGGTCCGCGCATGAAACATCACAAGCCGATGTTCACAAGTCAGTGGTTAGTTACTCTTTGACTCTGACTTCGTCTACTTCATGCGTTTCTTTGCCCAGGAGGACGCAATCATCTCTGGCTTCATTCAGTCCGGCACCGACACAACACCATGGATCACACAGCGGAAGACACGAGCCAGGACCAGAGCTAGAACCTCACCGCCACCCGGAACTGCTTCTCCCCTCTTCGTGAGTCGGAACGCGACACCACCGTGATCATGGGCACGTCCATGATCCGTCATGTCTGTGCTACCTCAGGTAAGGATAAGGTGCGCACTCGCTGCTTTCCTGGTGCTCATGTTCTTGATGTTGCTGCACAGGTTCCCGAGATCCTGAACGGTGTGAGCGTGTCGGAGCTGTTGTGCTGAATGTGGGAGCGAATGACATCAGGCTGAGGTTCTGAAGAAGGACTACAGGAGCCTGATCTAGACGGTACGCAACACATTGCCTGAAGCTACGATTGTGTCTGGACCGCTTCCCACTTACAGACATGACTAGTAAGTCAAAGTCCAAATCTGTTTTTGTTGACCAAACTTAATTGATTTGCTTAGTGTGGAACATTTATATTGAAACTGTGTCTGTTCCTTGTTTAGTGACGCCTGTGGAGAGACGACTCGACGCCTGTGGGCTGTGAGCTGCTGGATCGGCGGTCAGCGCTTGAAACATCACAAGCCGATGTTCACAAGTCAGTGGTTAGTTACTCTTTGACTCTGACTTCGTCTACTCCATGTGTTTCTCTGCCCAGGAGGACGCGATCATCTCTGGCTTCATTCAGTCCAGCACCGACACAACACCCTGGATCACACAGCGGAAGACACGAGCCAGGACCAGAGCCAGAACCTCACCGCCGCCGCCCCTCCCGGTCTTGGAGATTTCGACCCAGAACCGCTTCTCCCCTCTTTGCGAGTTGGAACGCGACGACGCCGTGGTCATGGGCACGCCAATGGTCCATCATGTCTGTGCTACCTCAGGTAAGGATAAGGTGCGCACTCGCTGCTTTCCTGGTGCTCATGTTCTTGATGTTGCTGCACAGGTTCCCGAGATCCTGAACGGTGATGAGCGCGTCAGAGCTGTTGTGCTGAACGTGGGAGCGAACGACATCAGGCTGAGGTTCTGAAGGACTACAGGAGCCTGATCGAGACGGTACGCAACACATCGCCTGAAGCAACGAGCCTTGCACATCTAACCCTTTCTGGGTCTTCTTTAAATAATCTTTTCTAGATTTTTTTTTTCGACTAAGTTTCACTAGTCGTCTTCTAATTGATTTCTCTTTAAAAAAGAAAAGAAATTTCTAATCCTTAAGCACATCCACGCACACGCTATTTAGCTGGCGCTTAACTGTTCAATTACTGGCCAGAACTGAACAGTTAAAGCCCCACGCTGGGTGCCATGTTTTACGGTGTGTGCTTTAATCTTAACACCTTTTAACCTTATTATTTATTATCCTCAGGTTAGGTCGAGTAAGTCAAATCTGCCCTAAATCATTAGCATACGATTGGTATTTACAATTGTTCAGATGACTTCTCTCTGGTCAGTTCTTGCTTAAGGTTTATTAACAACACTGCTAGACGATTACTTGTAATTAGCATTAGTTATTTATTAATGTAAATATTCCAGAAAGAAAAGTTAGGCTTAAACTTAAATTCTTTATGCTCAAAACTCTGGAATCTACTCCTGTGCAAGGGAAATAATTATGGACATCATCTATGCTAATTATTTCCCATCTGTTTTCTGCTGTTATCTCGGGACGCTTGTCCTGAGAAAAATGGCGTTCGTCAACTTCAGTTTGTCGGAGCTGCTGTACTACACGTGGGAGTGAACGACATCAGGCTGAGGTTCTGAAGAAGTTCTACAGGAGCCTGATCGAGGCGGTACGCAACACATCGCCTGAAGCAACGATCATCGTGTCTGGGCTGCTTCCCATGTACAGACAAGGACAGGAAAGGTTCAGTAGATTATTTGCACACACCTAATAAATAGTAAGTCAAAGTCCAAATCACAGTCTTTGTTGTCCAAACTTAATTGATATGCTCAGTGTGAAACATTATCTTGAAACTGTGTACTTCTCGTTTAGTGACTCCTGTGGAGAGACTACTTGATGCCTGTGGAGAGACGACTCTGCCTGTGAGCTGCTGGATCGGCGGTCAGCGCTTGAAACATCACGTGCCGATGCTCACAAGTCAGTGGTTAGTTACTCTTTGACTCTCTCTTCGTCTACGTTTCTCTGCCCAGGAGGACGCGATCATCTCTGGCTTCATTCATTTCGGCACCGACACAACACCATGGATCACACAGCGGAAGACACAAGCCAGGACCAGAGCTAGAACCTCTCCGCCGCCCCTCCCGGTCTTGGAGATCTCGACCTGGAACCGCTTCTCCCCTCTTCGCGAGTCGGAACGCGACACCACCGTGATCATGGGCACGTCCATGGTCCGTCATGTCCGTGCTACCTCAGGTAAGGATAAGGTGCGCACTCACTGCTTTCCTGGTGCTCATGTTCTTGAGGTTGCTGCACAGGTTTCCGAGATCCTGAAGTTGATGTGCGCGTCGGAGCTGTTGTGCTGAACGTGGGAGCGAACGACATCAGGCTGAGGTTCTGAAGGACTACAGGAGCCTGATCGAGATGGTACGCAACAAATCGCCTGAAGCAACGATCGTGTCTGGACTGCTTCCCACGTACAGACATGACTAGTAAGTCAAAGTCCAAATCACAGGCTTTGTTGTCCAAACTCAATTGATATGGTTGGTGTGGAACATTTATATTGAAACTGTGTCTTATCCTCGTTTAGTGACGCCTGTGGAGAGACGACTCGACGCCTGTGGAGAGACGACTCGACGCCTGTGGAGAGACGACTCTGCCTGTGAGCTGCTGGATCGGCGGTCAGCACTTGAAACATCACATGCCGATGCTCACAAGTCAGTGGTTAGTTACTCTTTGACTGACTTCATCTACTCCATGCGTTTCTCTGCCCAGGAGGACACGATCATCTCTGGCTTCATTTACTCTGGCACCGACACAACACCATGGATCATACAGCGGAAGACACAAGCCAGGACCAGAGCTAGAACCTCACCGCCGCCCCTACCGGTCTTGGAGATCTCGACCCGGAACCGCTTCTCCCCTCTTCGCGAGTTGGAACGTGACGCCACCATGATCATGGGCACGTCCATGATCCGTCATGTCCGTGCTACCTCAGGTAAGGATAAGGTGCGCACTCACTGCTTTCCTGGTGCTCATGTTCTTGACGTCGCTACACAGGTTCCTGAGATCCTGAACGGTGATGAGCGCGTCAGAGCTGTTGTGCTGAACGTGGGAGCGAACAACATCATGCTGAGGTTCTAAAGAAGGACTACAGGAGCCTGATTGAGACGCAACAGATCGCCTGAAGCAACGATCGTGTCTGCACTGCTTCCCACTTACAGACATGACTAGTAAGTCCAAGTCCAAATCACAGTTTTTGTTGTCCAAACTTAATTGATATGCTTAGTGTGGAACATTTATATTGAAACTGTGTCTGTTCCTCATTTAGTGACGCCTGTGGAGAGACGACTCGACTCCTGTGGGCTGTGAGCTGCTGGATCAGCAGTCAACACTTGAAACCTCACACGCCGATGCTCACAAGTCAGTGGTTGGTTACTCTTTGACTCTGACTTCGTTTACTCCATGTGTATCTCTGCCCAGGAGGACGCGATCATCTCTGGCTTCATTCACTCCGGCACCGACACAACACCATGGATCACACAGCGGAAGACACGAGCCAGGACCAGAGCTAGAACCTCTCCGCCGCCCCTCCCGGTCTTTGAGATCTCGACCCAGAACCGCTTCTCCCCTCTTGGTGAGTCGGAACGCGACGCCACCGTGATCATGGGCACGTCCATGGTCCGTCATGTCTGTGTTACCTCAGGTAAGGATAAGGTGCGCACTCACTGCTTTCCTGGTGCTCATGTTCTTGATGTTGCTGCACAGGTTCCCGAGATCCTGAACGGTGTGAGCGTGTTGGAGCTGTTGTGCTGAACGTGGGAGCGAACGACATCAGGCTGAGGTTCTGAAGGACTACAGGAGCCTGATCAAGACGGTACGCAACACATTGCCTGAAGCTACGATCGTGTCTGGACCGCTTCCCACTTACAGACATGACTAGTAAGTCAAAGTCCAAATCTGTTTTTTTTGACCAAACTTAATTGATTTGCTTAGTGTGGAACATTTATATTGAAACTGTGTCTGTTCCTTGTTTAGTGACGCCTGTGGAGAGACGACTCGACGCCTGTGGGCTGCTGGATCGGCGGTCAGCGCTTGAAACATCACAAGCCGATGTTCACAAGTCAGTGGTTAGTTACTCTTTGACTCTGACTTCGTCTACTTCATGTGTTTCTCTGCCCAGGAGGACGCGATCATCTCTGGCTTCATTCAGTCCAGCACCGACACACCATGGATCACACAGCGGAAGACACGAGCCAGGACCAGAGCTAGAACCTTACCGCCGCCACCCCTGCCGGTCTTGGAGATTTCGACCCGGAACCGCTTCTCCCCTCTTTGCGAGTTGGAACGCGACGACGCCGTGGTCATCGGCACGCCAATGGTCCGTCATGTCCGTGCTACCTCAGGTAAGGATAAGGTGTGCACTTGCTGCTTACCTGGTGCTCATGTTCTTGATGTTGCTGCACAGGTTCCTAAGATCCTGAACGGTGATGAGCGCGTCTGAGCTGTTGTGCTGAATGTGGGAGCGAACGACAACAGGCTGAGGTTCTGAAGGACTACAGGAGCCTGATCGAGACGGTACGCAACAAATCGCCTGAAGCAACAAGCCTTGCACATCTAACCCTTTCTGGGTCTTCTTTAAATAATCTTTTCTAGATTTTTTTTTTCGACTAAGTTTCACTAGTCGTCTTCTAATTGATTTATCTTTAAAAAAGAAAATAAATTTCTAATCCTTAAGCACATCCACGCACACGCTATTTAGCTGGCGCTTAACTGTTCAATTACTGGCCAGAATTGAACAGTTAAAGCCCCACGCTGGGTTCCATGTTTTACGGTGTGTGCTTTAATCTTAACACCTTTTAAACTTATTATTGATTATCCTCAGGTTAGGTTGAGTAAGTCAAATCTGCCCTAAATCATAAGCATTCGAGTGGTACTTACAATTTGTTCAGATGACTTCTCTGTGGTCAGTTCTTGCTTAAGGATTATTAACGACACTGCTAGACAATTGCTTGTAATTAACATTAGTTATTTATTAATGTAAATATTCCAGAAATAAAAGTTAGGCTCAAACTTAAATTCTTTACGCTCAAACTCTGGAATATCCTTCCCGATATGGTTTGACGCTTTAAAGTTTAAAACTAGACTAAAGACGCATCTCTTTAGCCAAGCATTCACATAGTGCTTGCCTTTTATTCCTCTGTTGAATCAGATCGAATGCTTTTAATACTTTAAAACTTGAAGAGTCTGTAGGTTACTTGTATAGGTTGCATTGTATTTACAGTCATTACTTTTCCTGTGTGTATTGCGTGAATGATGGGTGGTTTGGCAGATATTGTGTTATTGCGGTAGGTGGTATGCCATACAGAACCGTTGCCAATGAAACGCATTACCGCGACAGTGGGGCTCGACAGCCTTAGTCAAACGGGTTGGCGCGTATGGTTGGGTTGTGGAGAGTTTGTGAGTGTTTTTTAACATCTACTCCTGTGTAATGGAAATCATTATGAACATCAGCTATGCTAATTATTTCCTATCTGTTTTCTGCCGTTATCTCGGGACGCTTGTCCCGAGAAAAATGGCGTTCGTCAGCTCCAGTTTGTATCCAGCCTCTCATGGAGACTTCAGATGCCCCAACACCTGCGATGAGAAGACTAAATGCCTGTGAAGAGACGACTCAACACCTGTGAAAGATGACTCGACGCCTGTGGAGAGACGACTCAATGCTGGCGATATGTTATGCCCTTAATATTACATGATTATCTAAATGTAATTTTCCATGTACTTTTCTGTAATGCACTTTCTGTAAAGCTGCTTTGAAACAAGTATTGTGAAAAGACTATACAAACAAACTTGAATTCACTTGCAGGGCCAACAGACACAGAGCTTACAGCGGGGGAGCTTCACTGCAAAGCAGACAGGTGAGCATACAGGTACGTAATCCTCTTCTTTAAGTGACCGAGAACTTACGGCTGGAGGTTTCACTGCAAAGAAGTCGGTTAAGCATTCACGTGTCTCTCTTCACAGTGGGCTGCCAGATAAATACACTCAATGGTCTGTGAAGTACAGCAATGTTAGCCTCTTCTTATGCAGTCAGAATGTGATGGAAAACTCCCGTAAGAAGTGGACATCCAGGGGTTTAGGTTCACACTTCACACAGCAAACAGTGCATCACATCCCTTCATCTCAACAATTCAGCACTCAGTGGGAAATACTCGTATATATGGCCGTCGCCCTTCTTCTTAACTGGCATTCACATCAAGAGGTCCCACAGACACAAGAGAGAAGGATGGAAATTGATTTGGACTACTCATGATCTCTCACAAATGATCTTCTGTCCCATGGTTACCACCTCCTCATTGAATCAGCCTGCTCTTTCTCCCAACTCACAGCACTGTGCCCGTTCGCCGGCCCCATTTCCTCTTCACCACGGCTCACACTTTCTCTGAGAGCACTTCTCCCAAAACAATGCCCCGTTTGGTCTACTTCCTCCTTTTATACTCCTCTAATCGCAACGTGTCCCAATCGCGAAGCTTTACTCCCCATGCACAGCTGCCAGCAATGTTTGGCTGATCACCCCATTTTCGGGGATTTTTGCGCTACCCTGGAACTAGCCCGGTGTTCCTTTTTTTGGGTCCGGCGGGAGGCAATCACGGCGAACATTAGTTCCGCTTTGTTAGGGACAAAGTTGGATTTTGTCACCCTGTGACATGTACTTTTTCAAAATTTAGTTTTTGAAAAAAGTTTTATATTTGTGCATTTTCCTATCGTTTGCATTTATTTTATTTATTTCTCTTGTCTTTGCATTTTTTTGTCTAAGCCAATTGTTTTTCTAAGCCCGTTGTTTTTCAACTTGTGATCAACTTGTGTTGATCTTTACTTGTGTTTGGCTTGTGGGTCTTGACTTGTGTGGATCCTGACTTGTGTTTGACTTGTGTGGGCCTTGACTTGTGTGGGTCTTGACTTGTTTGACTTGTGTTGATGTTGACTTGTGTGGATCTTGACTTGTGTTTGACTTGTGTGGATCCCGACTTGTGTTGACTTGTGTGGGTCTTGACTTGTGGATCCTGACTTGTGTTTGACTTGTGTGGGTCTTGACTTGTGTTTGACTTGTGTGGGTCTTGACTTGTGTTTGACTTGTGTGGATCTTGACTTGTGGATCCTGACTTGTGTGGGTCTTGAGTTGTGTTTGACTTGAGTGGATCTTCACTTGTGTTGACTTGTGTTGATCTTGACTTGTGTTTGACTTGTGTTGATCTTGACTTGTGTGGGTCTTGAGTTGTGTTTGACTTGAGTGGATCTTCACTTGTGTTGACTTGTGTTGATCTTGACTTGAGTGGATCTTGACTTGTTTGACTTGTGTGGGTCTTGACTTGTATTTCACTTGTGTGAATCCTGACTTGTGTTTGACTTGTGTGGGTCTTGACTTGTGTTGGTCTTGAGTTGTGTTTGACTTGAGTGGATCTTGACTTGTGTTTCACTTGTGTGAATCCTGACTTGTGTTTGACTTGTGTGGGTCTTGACTTGTGTTTGACTTGAGTGGATCTTCACTTGTGTTGACTTGTGTTGATCTTGACTTGTTTGACTTGTGTGGGTCTTGACTTGTGTTGATCTTGACTTGTGTTTCACTTGTGTGGGTCTTGACTTTTGTGGATAATGCCTTCTATTGTCTCTGTAGCACAGGAGCATTTTTTTTAAAAAAAGAGAATTTATTAATGTCATGAAATTGATTTGACAACATTTGCTTTTGTATTTATGGCTTGGACACTTGTACCATTTTTAAGCCCCTTTCCCCCTTCTTAATACTCATTTTGTGTTATGACCATTTTTTTTGTCTGGTCTATTTGCGCTGATGATATTGTGCTTTTGGTTTGCTATTCTTTGCATTTATTTAATCTTTTAATACTTCCATACCTCTGTTACCTTTCCCTTTAAACTACTTGTAAATATGCCTTTGTCCTATTTGTTTTAGTCAATTTTAGTTGTATAGTGCTTCTCAAAATAGTTTAAAAGTGTCTTTATGCCACTTAATTTTAGCTTATGTGTTCCTTTTCATCATTTATATTGATTTGTCCTAGTATCCTCTTCGAATCCCTCATTTAAGTTTGATTGTCAAATGATGGCCTTTGTTCATTATTTCTTGTGTTTTTTTTGATATGGTCTTAATTTTGTTTTTTACACTTTTGTAAAGTCCCTATTTTTTTCCTTTTGTATAAATGTTAATGTTTTGTATTTATGCTGTTTATTGAATGTATTACATTGACAAATGTAAGGGAATACAACAGGCAATCATTTTCTTCTATACATAAATGTTTGAAACAAACAAACAAAAAAAAAGATATGCATTAACTGTACTGTCCTTTTAATGCGTTGTAGTTTTAGGTCTTGCGTTTTTATGGTCTGAAATTAAATATCTCAAACTTCTTAAATGTTACTGTTCAGAGAGAGACTGCAGGCTTTCTGAGAAGGAACATGGCATTCTTGTATGTACAGTCACTGCAAATCTTCACTACATTAATGCCTTTTATTATTTATACTTGTATAAAGCAAATTACTTGTACAGCTTTATAAAACACAGTCCTGAAACAGCTGCTGTTGTATTTATGCCTTCACCTCATGTATTTAAGATTTTTTTTATTGTCACAATGGCACTTTTTGTATTTGTGCATTTTCCCATCTTTTGTATTAATTTCATTCCTTTTTCTTGTCTTTCCCTTTTTTCCTAAGCCTATTTTTTTGTTTAATTTAATGTCTTCCATCTTTTATTAATGCTCCTGGTCTTAGTCAATGGGACAGGGACATTGAACGCTTTTAGAAAAATGGGAATGGGCATAAAAAGGCTTTACCCTGTTCTATTTTGTATTGAAAGGAACTGTGTCAAATGGTTTGTCTGTACTTTTTGCATAATTATGCACTTGTTTTTATTCTCTTACTGTCTTTTGTATGTTGGCATTAGTGGCTGTCTTATCATGCCCATTTTCTGCTTTGGTTCATCTCTGTTGTTGTGGTCGCTTGTATTTCATGCTGCGATTTCATTCAGCCTGTTTGAATTTTGTTCTTCCCCTGATGGTATGGCTATCGGGTTCATGGGGTACTTGGTTCTCCACATTAACAGAAGTTAATGAAAATGAATTTTCTTTTTAAGTGTTCAACCGTTGGAATTGGGTGGGTGGGACTTGTAAAGACAAGAGACTCGTCAAAGGACTTGTGGATCTTGACTTGTGTTAGACTGACTTGTCCAGGGTTGATTTCAACCTTTCACATCATCAATCAACTGCAGGTGCAAATCAAAGTTACTTGAGCTACAATATATAGGGGTGTATCCCACTCACAAAGACAATTTCTTTTTTCAGTTTTGTTTTTATTTATATTGTACTAAATGTAATTTTTGTATTTATGGTTTCGCCTCTTGTTCCATTTTAAGATCAATGTTGTCCTTTTATTATCCCTTTCTATTTTATGACCCTTTTGTCTGTCTTTGTCTTAAACATTAAAAAACAATAAAAATAAAAACCTAAATATACCATAAATGCATTTTTTTAAATTATATATCTTTCACTGGTTTCTAACATTTTCAGTCTGCTTTTTATGCTATTGTTTGCCTTTCTTATATTGTAAAGCTTTGTATTGAAGTTGTAAACTTACTTTTTTGTATTTTGTTGCACTTGACTTTGTTTGTTTCAATTTAATTTCTTTTTTTTTTTACTTAGGTTAACAAAAGGCTTTAAAAAAACAGAACATGGAAACAAATATGGACCATAACCCGTGTTTTACTCTTATGACTTTACTTGTGCCCATATTGTGTAATTTGGGACACCCCATTTGTGAATCCTAACCTTTTTTTTTTTTGCATTTTTAAAATTACTTTAAGTTTTTGTGAGGTTTATAATCTGTTTTGGTTTATTTTGTGTTCCCATAAAACAGCTGGAGGGACCGGCCAACACAGGATAGACAATCCAGTCTGATGTCCTTCACACTCAGCCTCTCATTGATGCTGCTCCTCCCCCCCTCCTCTTGTGTCATCTAGTTAATGCGGCCTGTGTTTGTTGGCTACTTTCAGCTCTTTGGTTCATCCTTCATTTACCCTTTACACATTGAGTCCACCTTTGTGCCAAGCCCCAGACTTGTGGCGGAGCTGGTAATCTGAGGCCCAAGACAGGTCGACAGAGTGAAAGTTAGGTTGATGCTCTATCAGGTCCTCCATGGGCAGTTATTGCCCTGCAGTGCAGTGGTTGGTTGTCCACCGAGATTGTAACTGGCACATTCACCAAAGGTCCCCCCTATCCTTTTATTGACTGTGTTTTGGCTCTACATCCCATCCTAAAGCAGCTTTGTCCACTTGACTTATTTTTGATACTTTGTATTGTTTAACCTTGTTTTTTGTATTTCAGCACATTTTAGGTTTTTTATTTTAGGATTTTTTATGCCCTCTATATTTCAATCAGTCTGTCTTTTTTCCTTTTGTACAGTATTTTATTTACTAACTTCTATTTAAACTTTGTTCTGTGCCCTTTATGGTCTTGTCTAAGCTATTCTAAGACAGAACAAAATAAAGTTGTGAAGCATAAAAGCTGCATGTCTCAGATTATTCTTCCTATTGCCCTTTAGTGTTTGTATTTCTGCTGTTTGCCTTTTATGCCTCTGCCAGTTAAGTCCCTTTTTTGTGCCCTGTTGTAGTGATTGTTTTTACATCATCTGTTCCTTGTGGTGTTAGATTAAATTTGTAATACCCTTTATGCCTTAATGCTCCTTAATTTTTGTCTCTGGACTTATGTCCTTATCATGGTCTCAATGGCACTTTTTGTATTTGTGCATTTTTCCCATCTTTTGTATTTTGATCTCTTTGCATTTGAACTATCACTGCTCTTGTCTTTGCATTTTACCTTAGCCTATTTTAGTTTTATTGGCTTTTTATGATTGAATGTTTTCTATATATCTTTAATTTATGCTCCTTGCCTTGTAAGCCATTGTGCTGTTTTATGACCCAGTCCCATTGACCATTTTTATGCCCATTCCTATTTTTCTGGAACAGTTGTATTTTGTATTTAAATGTACTTTATAAAAGGTTTGCCTTTACTGTTTCTGTATTTTGTAAATGTATGTGCCTGTTTATATTCTGACTGCCTTCTGTATGTTAGCATTAGTGGCTGTCTTACTACACCATTTTTCTGCTTTGATTCATCTCTATGTTCTTGTGCTGATTTTTATTTGTGCCTGATGCTGCTATTTCATTCAGCCTGTTTGAATTTTGTTCTCCCTGATGGGATGGTTGAGTTTTCTGGGTACTTGATTAATTTTCATGAACTTCTGGAAAACTGGAGATCTTTATTTTCAAGTGTTCAGCTGCTGGACTTGGGTGGGTGGGACATGTGTTGTACTTCAGTGGGTGGGTCTTGTCCAAGGTTGATTTTTCACCCTGCACCTCATGAGTCTATCAACTGCAGGTGCAAATCAAAGTCACTTAAGCTACAATATAAAGGGATGCCTCCCACGCAATGTAAAGGGATGCTTCCCGTGCAGACACTTTTTTTTCTTAAGTGTTTTAGTTACATTCTACTAATCTTGTATTTATCTTAATTAAAAAAGGGACAGACAAACTATGGTTTCTCCTCTTGTTCCATTTAAATTTCTATTTTATGACCCTTTTGTCTGTCTTTGCATTTATTTTATATTTAGATCTTTATTTTAAAGCATTGTTTTTATTGTTAATAAATACCTTTTAACTTGTTTCTTACATAAACCGTTACCTTTTATGCCATTGTTTGCCCCTTCTTATATTGTAAAGCTTTGTATGAAAGTTGTAAACTTGTCTTGCATTTTGTTACACTTTGTTTTGTTTTTCATTTTAGTTTTTAAACATTTTCAAAATGACTAAAGTACTTGTCGGGTTATAATCTTTTTTTTTTATAACCCATTATACTGTTTTGGCCGGTCCCTCCAGCTGTTTAAACAGTCCAGTCTGATGTCCTTCTCACTCAGCATGAAGCCTCTCATTGATGCTCCTCCCGCCTCCTCTACCCATGTTATCTATTTAATGGGGCCTGTGTCTGCTGGCTCCTTGCAGCCTTTTGCCTCATCCTTCATTGCACCTTGGGTCAACCTTTGTATTCCAGATTACCAGCTCCGCCTAGGTGTTGATCCTCTGTCTTTGTGCCAAGCCCCGGACTTAACTTTCACTCTGTTGACCTATCAGTTCCACCATAGGCAGTTATCCCTCAAGCTGTATCGGGGTCTTGCCTTATTCCTTCAACCTCTGTGGTTCTGCCTCTGCCCTGCAGTGCAGTGGTTTGTCTTGGGTCTTCAGCTCTGCCTAAATCCTCATCTCTAACGGCTCCATCTCATTTTGTTGTCCCCCGGGTTCTGCTTGGTCCATTTACCAAAGGTCCACCTATCCTTTTATTGACTGTGCTACGGCCCTACATCCTGGTGACCTTGTTGGGGCTTCCTGCCATGTTCTGCCTCCCTATTCCCTCCATTATCTCCTCTGTGGTGGTTCCCTCTGTCAGCACCTCCCTTGGTCACAGCTCTCTCAAGCTCCATATCAAAATGTCAATCATCCTCTGTCTCTTATTTAATACTGTTTCAATTTCTTTTGATTTCTTCTAGTACTGTTGTATATTTCTGTTTCCTTTGTATATTTCTATTTCCTTTGTAAGTGTAGTTGTAACTAAATGCTCCTTTTTTATTTTTATGCTGTTGATTGACTTAATGTGTTTATTTTATATTTTATTTTGTATTTATGCTTTTGATTTGACTTTTAATGTATTTTTTTATTTTGGTGGGAAAGTTACTTTTTGGAAAGTTACTTTTTGGAAAGTTACTTTTTGGAAAGTTACTTTTTGGAAAGTTACTTTTTGGAAAGTTACTTTTCGGAAAGTTACTTTTCGGAAAGTTACTTTTCGGAAAGGAGAAAATTTATTAATGTCATGAAATTGATTGGACAACATTTGTTTTTGTATTTATGGCTTGGCCACTTGTACCATTTTATGCCCATTTTCCCCTTCTTAATACTCATTTTGTGTTATGACCCTTTTTTTGTCTGGTCTATTTGCACTGATGATATTGTGCTTGTTTGCTATTCTTTGCATTTATTTAATCTTTTAACACTTCCATACCTCTGTTACCTTTCCCTTTAAACTACTTGTAAATATGCTCTTGTCCTATTTGTTTTAGTCAATTTTAGTTGTATAGTGCTTCTCAAAATAGTTTAAAAGTGTCTTTATGCCACTTAATTTTAGCCTTTGTGTTCCTTTTCATCATTTATATTGGTTTGTCCTAGTATCCTCTTCAAATCCCTCATTTAAGTTTGATTGTCAAATGATGGCCTTTGTTCATTATTTATTATTGTGTGTTTTTTATATTGTCTTTACAAAAGTGTAAAAATTTTAAAAAGTCCCTATTTTTTGCCCCTTGCTTCATGCTCCTTTTCCCTTTTGTAGAAATGTTAATGTTTTGTTTTTATGCTGTTGATTGAATGTATTACATTGACAAATGTAAGGGAATACAACAGGCAATCATTTTATTTTTATACATAAATGTTTGAAACAAACAAAAAAGATGTGCATTAACTGTACTGTCATTTTAATGCATTGCATTTTTAGGTCTTGCATTTTTATGGTCTGAAATTAAATATCTCCAACTTCTTAAATGTTACTGTTCAGAGAGAGACTGTACGTACAAGAATGCCATGTTCCTTCTCAGTAAGCACACAGTCACTGCAAATCTTTACTACATTAATGCCTTTTATTTTTTATACTTGTACAAAGAAAATTACTTGTACAGCTGTATAAAACATAGTCCTGAAACTGCTGCTGTTGTATTTATACCTTCACCTCATGTATTTAAGATATTTTTTTATTGTCACAATGGCCCTTTTTGTATTTGTGCATTTTTTTCCCATCTTTTGTATTAATTTCATTCCTTTTTCTTGTCTTTTCCTTTTCCTAAGCCTATTTATTTTTTTTGTTTATGATTTAATGTCTTTCATCTTTTATTAATGCTCCTTGTGTTAGTCAATGGGACAGGGACATAGAACGCTTTTAGAAAAATGGTAATGGGCATAAAAAGGCTTTACTCTGTTCTATTTTGTATTGAAAGGAACTGCGTCAAATGGTTTGTCTGTACTTTTTGCATAATTATGCACTTGTTTTTATTCTCTTACTGTCTTTTGTATGTTAGCATTAGTGGCTGTCTTATCATGCCCATTTTCTGCTTTGATTCATCTGTTGTTGTGATCACTTGTATTTTATACTGCGATTTCATTAAGCCTGTTTGAATTTTGTTCTTCCCCTGATGGTATGGCTATCGGGTTCATGGGGTACTTGGTTCTCCACATAAAAAGAAAATTCATTTTCATTAACTTCTGTTAAAGTGTTCAACCGTTGGAATTGGGTGGGTGGGACTTGTAAAGACAAGGGTCTTGTCAAAGGACTTGTGGATCTTGACTTGTGTTAGACTGATGAGGTGAAAGGTTGAAATCAACCCTATCAACTGCAGGTGCAAATCAAAGTTACTTGAGCTAAAATATATATAGGGGTGTATCCCACTCACAAAGACAATTTCTTTTTTCAGTTTTTTTGTTTTTATTTATATTGTACTAAATGTAATTTTTGTATTTATGGTTTCGCCTCTTGTTCCATTTAAGATCAAGTTTGTCCTTTTTTATTATCCCTTTCTATTTTATGACCCTTTTTGTCTGTCTTTGCATTTATGGTAAATTTAGGTTTTTTAAAAAAAAAATGTTTTTAAGCCATTTTTTAAATAATATATCTTTCACTGGTTTCTAACATTTTCTGTCTGCTTTTTATGCTGTTGTTTGCCTTTCTTGTATGCTATTGTTTGCCTTTCTTGTTTTGTAAAGCTTTGTATTGAAGTTGTAAACTTACTTTTTTGTATTTTGTTACACTTGATTTTGTTTTCATTTTAATTTCTTCTTTTTTTTTTACTTGGGTTAACAAAAGGCTTTAAAAAACAGAACATGGAAACAAATATGGACCATAATCTGTGTTTCTACTCTTTTATGACTTTACTTGTGCCCATATACCACTTTGTGTAATTTGGAACACCCCATTTGTGAATCGTAACCTTTTTTTGCATTTTCAAATTACTTTAACGGGAACACAAAATAAACAAACAGATTATAAACCTCACAAAAACTTAAACAGCTGGAGGGACTGGCCAACACAGGATAGACAATCCAGTCTGATGTCCTTCACACTCAGCCTCTCATTGATGCTGCTCCTGCCCCCCCCCCCCTCCTCTACCCATGTCATCTAGTTAATGTGGCCTGTGTTTGTTGGCTACTCCCTTTGGTTCATCCTTCATTTTACCCTTTGCACCTTGAGTCCACCTTTGGCCTCAGATTACCAGCTCCGCCATAAGTCTGGGGCTTGGCACAAAGACAGGTTGACAGAGTGAAAGTTAGGTTGATGCTCTATCAGGTCCTCCATGGGCAGTTATTGCCCTGCAGTGCAGTGGTCTTGTCTCTGCCCAGGTCCCCATCTCTAATGGCTCCATCTGAGTTGGTTGTCCACCGAGTTGTAACTGGCTCATTCACCAAAGGTCCCCCCTATCCTTTTATCGATTTTGTTTTGGCTCTACATCCTCCTTTGCTTTTTTGTTCATAATACTTTCAACTTTTTTTGTGGTTTCACTTTGTACAGTTTTGTATTCCTGTTTAAGTTTACTTTTAACATCATTAACATCTATACAAAAGTGTCAAAGGAGCATGATTTTGTATTTATGCTGTTGATTGACTCGTATTAATGTCACACATGAAATTCAATTGACAACTTTTTCCTCTGCCATGCTTAACCGCTTTAATGCTTTTTATTTAAAAGCAGCTTTGTCCACTTGACTTATTTTTGCTACTTTGTATTGTTTAACCTTGTTTTTCCATTTTATTTTTTTTCAGTTCATTTTAGGTTTTTTTAAATTTTTTTCAGTTCATTTTAGGTTTTTTTTAAAGGAAATTTTTTATGCCATCTATATTTCAATCGGTCTGTCTTTTTCGCTTTTGTACAGTATTTTATTTATTAACTTCTATTTAAACTTTGTTCTGTGCCCTTTATGGTCTTGTCTAACCTATTCTAAGACAGAACAAAATAAAGTTCTCAAGCGTAAAAGCTGCACGTCTCAGATTATTCTTCCTTTGCATTCCTATATTCCCTTTTATTGTTTGTATTTCTGCTGTTTGCCTTTTATGCCTCTGCCAGTTAAGTCCCTTTTTAGTGCCCTGTTGTAGTGATGATTTTTACATATTTATACATTGTGGTGTTTGATTGAAGGAGCATTAAGGCATAAAGGGTATTACAAATTTAGTTTTGTCTCTGCACTTATGTCCTTATCGTGGTCTCAATGGCCCTTTTTGTATTTGTGCATTCTTCCCATCTTTGCATTTTCCATAAGCCTATTTTAGTTTTATTGGCTTTTATGATTGAATGTTTTCCGTTTATCTTTAATTTATGCTCCTTGTCTTGTAAGCCATTGTGCTGTTTTATGCCCATTCCTATTTTTCTGAAACAGTTTTATTTTGTATTTAAATGTACTTTATAAAAGGTTTGCCTTTACTGTTTGTATTTTGTAAATGTATGTACCTGTTTATAATCTCACTGCTTTCTGTATTTTGTAAATGTATGTACCTGTTTATATTCTGACTGTCTTCTGTATGTTAGCATTAGTGGCTGTCTTATACACCCCTTTTCTGCTTTGATTCATCTCTATGTTCTTGTGCTCATTTTTATTTGTACCCAATGCTGCTATTTCATTCAGCCTGTTTGAATTTTGTTCTGGGTTGAATTGTG
>NC_142772.1:50418198-50420642 GCF_988280905.1 Pimephales promelas
GTTAGGGTTAGGGTTAGGGTTAGGGTTAGGGTTAGGGTTAGGGTTAGGGTTAGGGTTAGGGTTAGGGTTAGGGTTAGGGTTAGGGTTAGGGTTAGGGTTAGGGTTAGGGTTAGGGTTAGGGTTAGGGTTAGGGTTAGGGTTAGGGTTAGGGTTAGGGTTAGGGTTAGGGTTAGGGTTAGGGTTAGGGTTAGGGTTAGGGTTAGGGTTAGGGTTAGGGTTAGGGTTAGGGTTAGGGTTAGGGTTAGGGTTAGGGTTAGGGTTAGGGTTAGGGTTAGGGTTAGGGTTAGGGTTAGGGTTAGGGTTAGGGTTAGGGTTAGGGTTAGGGTTAGGGTTAGGGTTAGGGTTAGGGTTAGGGTTAGGGTTAGGGTTAGGGTTAGGGTTAGGGTTAGGGTTAGGGTTAGGGTTAGGGTTAGGGTTAGGGTTAGGGTTAGGGTTAGGGTTAGGGTTAGGGTTAGGGTTAGGGTTAGGGTTAGGGTTAGGGTTAGGGTTAGGGTTAGGGTTAGGGTTAGGGTTAGGGTTAGGGTTAGGGTTAGGGTTAGGGTTAGGGTTAGGGTTAGGGTTAGGGTTAGGGTTAGGGTTAGGGTTAGGGTTAGGGTTAGGGTTAGGGTTAGGGTTAGGGTTAGGGTTAGGGTTAGGGTTAGGGTTAGGGTTAGGGTTAGGGTTAGGGTTAGGGTTAGGGTTAGGGTTAGGGTTAGGGTTAGGGTTAGGGTTAGGGTTAGGGTTAGGGTTAGGGTTAGGGTTAGGGTTAGGGTTAGGGTTAGGGTTAGGGTTAGGGTTAGGGTTAGGGTTAGGGTTAGGGTTAGGGTTAGGGTTAGGGTTAGGGTTAGGGTTAGGGTTAGGGTTAGGGTTAGGGTTAGGGTTAGGGTTAGGGTTAGGGTTAGGGTTAGGGTTAGGGTTAGGGTTAGGGTTAGGGTTAGGGTTAGGGTTAGGGTTAGGGTTAGGGTTAGGGTTAGGGTTAGGGTTAGGGTTAGGGTTAGGGTTAGGGTTAGGGTTAGGGTTAGGGTTAGGGTTAGGGTTAGGGTTAGGGTTAGGGTTAGGGTTAGGGTTAGGGTTAGGGTTAGGGTTAGGGTTAGGGTTAGGGTTAGGGTTAGGGTTAGGGTTAGGGTTAGGGTTAGGGTTAGGGTTAGGGTTAGGGTTAGGGTTAGGGTTAGGGTTAGGGTTAGGGTTAGGGTTAGGGTTAGGGTTAGGGTTAGGGTTAGGGTTAGGGTTAGGGTTAGGGTTAGGGTTAGGGTTAGGGTTAGGGTTAGGGTTAGGGTTAGGGTTAGGGTTAGGGTTAGGGTTAGGGTTAGGGTTAGGGTTAGGGTTAGGGTTAGGGTTAGGGTTAGGGTTAGGGTTAGGGTTAGGGTTAGGGTTAGGGTTAGGGTTAGGGTTAGGGTTAGGGTTAGGGTTAGGGTTAGGGTTAGGGTTAGGGTTAGGGTTAGGGTTAGGGTTAGGGTTAGGGTTAGGGTTAGGGTTAGGGTTAGGGTTAGGGTTAGGGTTAGGGTTAGGGTTAGGGTTAGGGTTAGGGTTAGGGTTAGGGTTAGGGTTAGGGTTAGGGTTAGGGTTAGGGTTAGGGTTAGGGTTAGGGTTAGGGTTAGGGTTAGGGTTAGGGTTAGGGTTAGGGTTAGGGTTAGGGTTAGGGTTAGGGTTAGGGTTAGGGTTAGGGTTAGGGTTAGGGTTAGGGTTAGGGTTAGGGTTAGGGTTAGGGTTAGGGTTAGGGTTAGGGTTAGGGTTAGGGTTAGGGTTAGGGTTAGGGTTAGGGTTAGGGTTAGGGTTAGGGTTAGGGTTAGGGTTAGGGTTAGGGTTAGGGTTAGGGTTAGGGTTAGGGTTAGGGTTAGGGTTAGGGTTAGGGTTAGGGTTAGGGTTAGGGTTAGGGTTAGGGTTAGGGTTAGGGTTAGGGTTAGGGTTAGGGTTAGGGTTAGGGTTAGGGTTAGGGTTAGGGTTAGGGTTAGGGTTAGGGTTAGGGTTAGGGTTAGGGTTAGGGTTAGGGTTAGGGTTAGGGTTAGGGTTAGGGTTAGGGTTAGGGTTAGGGTTAGGGTTAGGGTTAGGGTTAGGGTTAGGGTTAGGGTTAGGGTTAGGGTTAGGGTTAGGGTTAGGGTTAGGGTTAGGGTTAGGGTTAGGGTTAGGGTTAGGGTTAGGGTTAGGGTTAGGGTTAGGGTTAGGGTTAGGGTTAGGGTTAGGGTTAGGGTTAGGGTTAGGGTTAGGGTTAGGGTTAGGGTTAGGGTTAGGGTTAGGGTTAGGGTTAGGGTTAGGGTTAGGGTTAGGGTTAGGGTTAGGGTTAGGGTTAGGGTTAGGGTTAGGGTTAGGGTTAGGGTTAGGGTTAGGGTTAGGGTTAGGGTTAGGGTTAGGGTTAGGGTTAGGGTTAGGGTTAGGGTTAGGGTTAGGGTTAGGGTTAGGGTTAGGGTTAGGGTTAGGGTTAGGGTTAGGGTTAGGGTTAGGGTTAGGGTTAGGGTTAGGGTTAGGGT
>NC_142773.1:3273621-3298621 GCF_988280905.1 Pimephales promelas
TCACCTGCTCTTTGTTGTAGTTCCAGATAATCTTCAGTCTCTCCTTGGTGACAAAGCCTGCGAGGAGTTAGGACTGGTTAAGAGAGTGTACTGCATCAATAGTCATGGTGTCACAGCAACACAGCAGGAAAGTACAAATGACATTGTTCGCAAATTTGATGATGTTTTCAAGGGACTGGGAGCTCTACCATTTATCTATAAAATTCAGCTCAAAGACAATGCTCACCCTGTTGTCCATGCTCCGAGAAGGATTTCCGCACCACTGAAAGAGAAACTAAAACAGGAGCTTGATAAGATGACAGCTCTAGGAGTCATTAAGAAAGTGGAGGAACCCACAGACTGGGTGAACTCGATGGTCTGTGTAAAAAAGAAAAATGGTGATCTGAGAGTATGCATGGATCCTCGAGACTTGAATGCAAGCATAAAAAGGGAGCACTACCAGATTCCAAAACGTGAGGAGATCACAAGTGAAATGACTGGTGCACAGTATTTCAGCAAGCTGGACGCTTCACAGGGATTCTGGCAATTGAAGCTCCATGAAGACAGTACCAAGTACTGCACGTTCAATACACCATTTGGACGGTATTCATTTCTTCGTCTTCCCTTTGGCATAATTTCAGCTTCAGAAATCTTCCATCGTGCCATGGAGCATATCATAGAAGGATTGGAGGGCGTCCGTGCATATGTTGATGACTTAGTGGTTTGGGGATCCACTTTGCAGGAACACAATCAAAGACTTTTCCAGCTACTTCAAAGAGTACAGAAGTATGGACTCAAGTTAAACAGAGCTAAATGTCTGTTTGGTGTCACTGAAATGACATTTCTAGGTGACAAGTTGTCTGGATGTGGTGTTGAACCTGACAAAAGCAAGATTCAGGCAATTCTGGACATGCCGAGTCCTGTGGACAAAAAAGGTGTGCTGAGGATAATGGGAATGGTAAATTTCATCGGCAAATTCATTCCAAACCTCTCTGCGAAAACAGCGACCCTCAGAGAGCTGTTGAATCATAAAAATGAGTTCAACTGGACAAGTAAGCATGAGCAAGAATGGAAAGTCCTCAAGTCAATATTGACAAGAGCACCAGTTCTCACCTACTTTGATTCCTCTAAGAGCATCAAAATCTCCACGGATGCGTCAAAAGATGGTCTAGGTGCAGTCTTGCTCCAAGCAGAAGGTGACGGCTGGAAACCGATTGCTTATGCCTCTAGGACGATGACACAATCTGAGTGCAGATATGCTCAGATCGAGAAAGAATGTCTCGGACTTGTCTTTGGATTTGAGAAATTTCATGACTATGTCTATGGCTTATCATTGTTCACAGCAGAGACGGACCACAAGCCTTTAATTGCGATCATCAAGAAGAATCTGAATCAAATGTCTCCACGCATTCAGCGTCTAATGATGAGACTGCAACGGTATGACTTTGAATTAGTCTACACACCAGGAAAATACATAGTGCTAGCTGATGCACTGTCCCGTGCACCATTAACATCCAAATCCTCAGATATGAGTTCCACGGAAGATGATGTGAACACACATGTGAATCTTGTTGTTGAATCTCTTCCAGTGTCTGATCGAAAGCTCAAGCAAATAGCTGAGGAGACAGCAAAAGATCCAGTTCTCCAGGCTGTTATTCAAAATCTGAACAATGTCTGGGTCAAAAGTTCCTGCCCGCAATTCTACAATGTTAGAGCTGAGCTCAGTGTAGCAGATGGCATTCTCCTGAGACGGGACAGAATAGTTGTTCCACAAGTGCTGAGAAAAGAGATGCTTTCCAGGATACACGAGGGACATCTTGGAATGGAGAAATGCAAAAGGAGATCCAGGGATTCAGTGTATTGGCCTGGAATAAATTCTGAGATTGAGAAAATGGTCAGCACATGTGAAGTTTGTCTGAAACATCAAAACAAACAAGCAAGAGAACCAATGATCACAACAGACTTACCTCAGCATCCTTGGCAGAAAGTAGGTACCGATCTGTTTCATTTCCATGGTAAAGAGTACTTGCTGGTAGTGGATTACTTTTCGAGTTTTCCAGAAATAGCCCTGCTGTCTAACCCTTCAAGTGCATGTGTGATACAGCAGATGAAGTCAATTTTTGCCAGGCATAGCATTCCTCTGGTTGTGGTGAGCGACAACGGCCCATGTTACAATTCCAGGGAATTTCAGGACTTTGCTGCTCACTATGATTTCAGACACATCACTTCAAGTCCTCATCATGCTCAATCTAATGGGAAGGCAGAAAAAGGAGTGCACATTGTGAAGCAATTGTTGAAGAAAGCATCTGAAGGAAAGTCAGATCCATATCTAGCTCTTCTGAGCTATCGAGCAACTCCTCTGGAACATGGTGCATCTCCTGCAGAGCTCTTAATGAATCGCAAGATTAGAACGACACTTCCCTGCAAACATGACACAAAACGAGATACGTTGAACAATGCAGCAATAAAACAGAAACGGAAGGATCTTCAAAAGAGACAAAAAAGGAACTATGACAAACAAACCAAAATGCTGAAGGTGTTATCAAGAAATGATACTGTGCGAGTGGAAAATGCAAACTGCTGGGACAAAAAAGCTGTTGTTCTGGAAGAAGTGAATCCAAGATCATATGTTGTCAGAACAGAGAATGGACAAGTGCTTAGGAGAAATCGCAGAAGTCTTCTTAAGACGCAAGAAACGAGCCAAACACTGACTGACACTGAAGGAAAAGTAGTTCTGGCTTCACCTGAAAATGTAACACCACCAAGCTGTCAGACTTCTTCATCTTCTTCCATTCCCCTGGACAATGGTCATTCAGCAGAAACAAATGCATCTCCTATATTAAGAAGATCATCACGCATAATAAAGAAACCTGATCGACTTAATTTGTAAATTACCCTGTTCAGTTACAATTGAACTGTGCCACACAAATGTGTTGTTTTGAATATTTCAGTTTATTGTCAAATGGATAATTGAGTTGTGTTATATCATCCCCAATGTTAATTGCATTTCAGTTTATATTTTTCTTCCTAAAGGAAAGGGGATGTGGTGATTAGATGTGTTTCATATGTCTATCCGCTAGATGGCAGTAAAACCAAACATACGGTTAACAGATACCCTATGGTAAATAGAGGAAGAAACTCTAGGAAGTGGCACAAAGAGCTAATCACATGTTCGTGGAATATTCTAAAAGAATAAAGAGGCTACACGCCAGTTCCAACATTTATTTGTTTGGAGTGTTTAATCAATAAACACCACAGATAATACAAATGATGCTTTAGGGGCTGCGTTTACAGACTTATTAAACTCCTTTGGGGTCAAACAAAACGTCAGTGGTCCCACTCATCGTCTAAATCATACACTAGATTTAATTATATCATATGGAACCGATCCAACTGATATAGATATTATACCGCAAAGCGATGATGTCACGGATCATTACATGGTGACTTGCATAATACGTACTGATGAAATATGTCATGTTGCACCACGTTATAGACCAGGCAGAACAATCCTTCCAACCACTATAGATGGATTTTCAAATAGCTTACCTGATCTATCTAAGCTGCAAAGTGAACCCAAACAAACAGATGAATTAGAGGAAATGACTAGCAGTTTAAGCACCATTCTTACTAGTACATTAGATATTGTTGCGCCAATTAGATTAAAAAAGGTTCGAGAGAAAATTAAAGCACCATGGTACAACAGTGCTACGCATGCTATCAAGAGAGAAACTCGCAACTTAGAGCGTAAATGGAAACAAACTAATTTAGAGGTCTTTAGAATCGCGTGGAAAGACAGTATGTCACGTTATAAAAAGACACTAAAAACAGCCAGGGCTGAGCATCTCCACAAACTAATCGAAAATAACCAAAATAATCCAAGGTTTTTATTTAACACCGTGGCTAGACTAACAAATAAACAGACATCACCAGAACAAAATATACCGTTACAGTTTAGTAGTAATGATTTTATGAATTACTTCAATGCGAAAATAGAAAGCATCCGAAACAAAATTATAAATGTACAATCCGCTATGGTGTCTTATGATTCAGCTTCAATTATGGCCCCTCTAGAACAACTACACCGCTTTACAACGATAGGACAGGAGGAGCTAAATAAACTTATCATTGCATCTAAACCAACAACATGTTTATTAGATCCAATACCCACTAAACTACTGAAAGAACTATTACCTGCAGTGGAAGAGCCTCTCCTCAATATTATTAACTCGTCTTTATCTTTAGGTCATGTCCCAAAAATATACAAGCTGGCTGTAATAAAACCGCTCATTAAGAAACCGCAATTAGATCCAAATAACTTGGCAAATTACAGACCCATTTCAAATCTTCCATTTATGTCCAAAATACTTGAAAAAGTAGTGTCCGCTCAATTGTGCTCTTTTTTGCAAGAAAATTATATCTATGAAAAATTCCAGTCAGGATTCAGACCGCATCATAGTACAGAAACTGCGCTAGTTAAAATTACAAATGATTTACTTTTAGCTTCTGACCAAGGCTGTATCTCAATACTAGTACTTGATCTTAGCGCTACTTGATCTTATCGGACCGTTCTCATTTTGTCTGTTTAAATGGGAAAAAATCAAAGATAACGTCAGTAGACTATGGAGTACCGCAAGGATCAGTTTTAGGCCCTCTGCTATTCTCAATATATATGCTGCCATTTGGTAATATTATAAGAAAACATGGAATTAATTTCCACTGTTATGCTGACGACACTCAATTATATATTTCATCACGACCTGATGAAAACACTAACTCATCTAAAATGACAGAGTGTCTCAAAGATATAAAATGCTGGATGACGCGTAATTTCCTGCTATTAAATTCAGATAAAACGGAGGTATTACTTATTGGTCCAAAAAACTACTCACAAAACCTCTCACAATACAACTTTAATATAGACGGATGTCCTGTTACTTTATCCACTACAGTAAAAGACCTGGGTGTTATACTAGACCGCAACTTGTCTTTCGAAGATCATATTTCATATGTTACAAGAACAGCCTTTTTCCACCTTAGAAACATTGCTAAGCTACGTAACATGCTATCTGTTTCTGATGCTGAAAAATTAGTTCATGCATTCATGACCTCGAGACTAGATTACTGTAATGCTTTATTAGCCGGTTGTCCTGCATCCTCAATAAACAAGCTACAGTTAGTACAAAATGCAGCTGCTAGAGTTCTTACTAGGTCAAGAAAATATGATCATATAACACCGATTTTATCATCTCTACACTGGTTGTTACCTATTAAGTTCCGCATCAACTACAAAATACTACTACTGACCTATAAAGCCCTAAATGGTTTACAGGGTTGCCAACTTTTGAGTTTTGCTTGGAGTGAGAATTTTTTTTTTTGGGGGGGGGGGGGGGGGGATCACAAGATCTTGTAGGGCACAATGTATAGTTTGTCCAATTTTAATTTGGCATTAGGCTAACAGTTTTACTGATTAAAAAAACAGTTTTGGGAGTAAAGTTCATAAATTATTGTTCTTTCCCATATGATTTAGTAAAACTATATTGAGACCTCTGTCCTTCTAGGGGGGTTCGGGGCATGCTCCCCCGGAAGAAAATTTTGTACATTTTAAGGTTAAATGCATCAATCTGGTGCACTTTGAGAGCTCAAAATTAAGAGTTTTAACCGGCTTCAAATCATGAACTGTGACATTCAACAAAGCAAAAGCCTCGACTTGTACCTGGACATTAAAGAGGGATCAAACATCTTTTTAGTTATGATATAAAGTCTATGATATAAAGACTTTATGATATTATTATCATATATTTATGATATAAAGTCTCAGTCTCTTTTAGGATGCCAAACGATTATTAAAATAATGTAATAACGATTTATATAATTATTCCTATTACGTAAAATCCATATAGGCCTAGTCTATAAATGTAGGCTGCTGTATAAATGAAAATATATATTTCAAAAGTATATTTTACTTACACTATTGTATAGGAAAATTACAATAGTTTTGTCCTAATTTCTTCACTTGCAAGAAATAAACCCTTGAGCTTTTATTTTGGAGAAAACACCAGATGAGAAGAGAGAGTTAAAGGCAAAAGCCGGATTCGAATTCGGGTCGAACGCGTCAAAGTTTGCTATCAAGCACTTCACGCCCTCGCCCTACGCCACTGTAGATATTTAGTGAAAGATATCTTTTTTGCTAAAAAGACAGGCACGTAGTGCAAATGTACGCTCTCAACTCACGTTCAAGGTCATAGGCAGCGCAGCGTCTCTCTGTGCATCGCAAAAGCCCGTGTTGACAGTTTGTTAATATAAAGCGGGAGATTACCAGATACAGTATTTTGCTCGTGCCCTGTGGGTGTTGTAGCCTAGGCAACTGTATCACGTGCCGTTTGAACTGACGCGCTACTGCGTTCTTCTGTCACATTTAAAAGCGCCAAAACGCTCCATATCAGGAGTAAACTTCTCTGTAGTCTGTCGGTGTCAGTGTCATCTTTTTCCGCGATTTTTCTCTGCGTCCAATCAGTAGTTCAGAGCCTGAACTTGCTTATAGTAATACAAAAAAAAAAAATACAGCCCAGAAGAATGTCTAATTTAGCGTGAGATTTCTATGTTGAGCGTGAGACCGTGAGATTGAGGCTGAATGCGTGAGTGTCACGCCAGATGCGTGAGAGTTGGCAACCCTGGGTTTAGCACCTGTAGGATAATCTATTAGTGCAACATTACAATGTGTTACAAGGTTCAGGCTATGAGTACCATTTCTGCCCAGGAGTGGGCGTTGTCGGGTTTGTTGAATAAAGTCTAGTTACCGAAGAAGACACAACGGGTGAGTGTGTGTATTTACTCACGCAGTAAATAAGAGAATACGACATGATGTCAGAGTAGGATACTCTAATAATGTTGCGGAAGACGTTTTGTTTCGGGGGTAAATGAAGTTGTATTAGTTCAGAAGTCGCAAAGTCATAGAACGAGCAGCTGCCGGGGGAGAGCCACCCGCACCGAGCCCGTGTGCATTCGTTCAGCATCCAGCCACCTGAGCCTTTTAACTTCTCCAAACCTACCGAATGGGAAAGATGGATCCGACGGTTCGAACGTTTTCGTCAGGCTAGTAATCTCCATACTTCGACGCAAGCCAATCAAATAAATACACTCATGTACTGCATGGGCGACGAAGCGGACGACATTTTGAAGGGGCTGAATTTGACGGACGAAGACAGTGAGCGGTACGATGCAGTAAAGGAGGGTTTTCACGCGTTCTTTGTTGTGAAGAAGAACGTAATCTATGAGAGAGCTCGTTTCAACATGAGGAAACAAAGAGAAAACGAACCAATTGACTGCTTCGTGACCGCACTGTACTCCTTGGCTGAGCACTGCAAATATGGGCCACTGCACGACGAATTAATCAGAGACAGGTTAGTCGTCGGTTTAAATGATTTACGTCTGTCAGAGCGAATGCAGTTAGATAAAGATCTAACGCTGGAAAAGGCCATTGATATGGCGAGACAGACTGAAGCAGTGAAGCTGCAGCAAAGTAAGTTGCGTGGTGAATGCGCTAATGCAAAAGCATCTGACTCTGTAGATAGAGTCATAAGCAAAAACAAGTCATTTCAAAGCAGACAGAGAGTCAAAAGTGCTCATGGAGCAAAAGACAAATTCAAACAGTCGCAATCAAGATGTCACAAGTGTGGTAAAAGCCCATTACATATCCGAAAGCGCACTGCCCTGCAAATACTGTAATCTGCCATGCCTGTGGAAAGAGGGGACATTACCAAAAGGTGTGTGCTTCATCCAGAAAGGTGAATGAGATTCAAGAACAAGACCCTGACATATTTTTCATTTTCATTTCATTTATTTATTTATTTCAACAGGGACAATGTGCAAAAAAACATTAATTAAAGATGCTTTGCACCAGATTTAGCTTAAGCTAGTTTCCATCTGTAGTCCCCGAGCAGGTGAATTACAATACAAAATATACAATATAAAATGTTATAATTAGTCACTCAAATACAACTATCTATCAATTCATTCATTCATCATTCTCTATTTCAACCATCAATAAAACCTCACTAAAAGTCATATTTACATACATAATTATCTATGCTGGCACAACTGGTTGTTCAATAGTACTTTCCTTATATTGATAGAAAAATCCTTCAGGTTAAAAGTGAGTTTTAGAGCCTTTGGGAGTTTGTTCCATTCTTTAATGCCCTTGAATGAGAAGGCTGTCTGTGCAAAGGCCGAGCTACATTTAGGCAGCCTGCAATCATTGCAACTTGTGGACCTGGTACTCCTAGTCATCTTTTCAGAGCAAAACTGTACAAACGTTTTTAGGGGAGGAGGCGCAATATTATTCAAAATTTTAAAAACTAATCGCACATTGGCATATGTTACCGGCCTCAGACCTAGGGGAAATCTGGGCTGGCAGCAAGGGTACACAGGCAGTGAAACACTGTGCACCTGTGAACTGTGAAATAGTAAAGAGACAGACAGGATTAGCGTCTTTCCCTTGGCGCGTCAGCTTTACTTCTGAGATTGCACCCGGGACAAATCTAGTCTCAATAGTCTACTTCACAGGAGCGCTCAAGCGCCCTCCGCTGGTGTGGCGGCGAACTGATTCTTAATTGTTAGTGTTCTTATTCAAAAAATGAAAACGGGGGGGTGGCATTTTCCATTAATTATCTGGTAACATCTTTTATTACATCCGTTACACTCTCCCCTGCTTTAAGGGATGCCTCCAGGTATCCAGAACTAATCCAACAAGATAGAATAAAGTTGTCCTGTAGCGGCAATAACTATCCGTCCGATGCAGAGACAGGCAAGTATTTGAATTTAAACAGTCCTGTATTACTTGTTCTGTTCTGATCTAATTCTAATATGTCCACACAGGTGATGAAGGATAGTGGCGATAATCAGGTACGACTGGGTAAGTATGAATAGGATACAGTACACAGGTATGTATTGCATTCACTCCTGGTCCCCAAGGTTGGTATGAGGGTTGTCCCATTCGATTATATGTGAACACTTCCTTTGGCTTTACTGCACGTGCAGATCTCCGCAGGGTACTGTCCTCTCCGTTATTTAACTGAGTAACCTGTTTCACTTCCACGTCAGAATCTCCATAACTACTTCTAGCTGTGCAGTCATCAGCTTGTTCCTGAGGTTCCAGAGATGGCAACAGGTCAGCCAGCGCTTGCATTGGTTCAGGTGTCACAACTCGAGGTTGTTGCTCATGAGGTGGATGATTAGTTTGCACAGCTCTGCGGTGTTCTGGGTGAAACTCTGGTGCAGCTACTCGAAGATCACTGTCTAGCTCATGATGGTACTGTTCTCGAATAACTTTTTCCCTTCCATATACTGGGACTGACCTGGGGTTACACGCATATTCTTCTTCGTCCCCCGAATCACTGGAGTCGTGCTCTAAGATATTAGAACTGTAATGCCGGCTGTTCTTGTGGAGTTGTTTCTGTGTCCGGTTATTCTCTCCATTATATTCAAGCGGTAAATCATTCACCGGCAACAGAAGATTACGGTGTAGAACACGAAGAGTGCGATCACCAGCTTCTGCTTGAATTCGATATACTGGACCATCTCCCATTCTCTCGACAACACGGTGAACCTTCTTCTCCCAGTAAGCACGGAGTTTGCCGGGCCCACCTCTCTCGGACAAGTTACGAACAAGTACACGATCACCGGGCTGGAGCACAATCCCTCTGACACCACGATCATAGTCTCTTTTTCCTTTTGCAGAACTCTTTTTACTGTTTTCAGAAGCAATTTTGTACGCTTCCTGCATCCGAGCAGCCCACTTCTGCGCATACATCTGCCGGGTTTCAGTCTGTGACTCAGGTTCTAGGCCAAAAAGTAAGTCGATAGGCAATTGCGGGGCCCTTCCAAAGAGGAGAAAGTATGGTGAATACCCCGTGGCTTCATGCCTTGAACAATTGTATGCGTGCACTATGTGTGGTAAGTGGTCTTTCCATGCAGATTTCTTGTCCTCTGACAAAGTTCGTAGCATCTGGAGAAGTGTTCTATTTAAACGCTCAACGGGATTCCCCTGTGGATGATAAGGAGTTGTTCGAGAATGAGCAATGCCAGCCAGTTGCTGAAGCCGTTGGAATAGGTTATTCTCGAATTCGCGGCCCTGGTCATGGTGCAACTTCTGTGGGTACCCAAAACGTGGTATAAAATCATAGAAAATCTTCTCCGCAGCCGTTTTTCCAGATTTGTTCCGTGTCGGGTAAGCTTGGGCAAATCGAGTAAAATGATCTACTAGAACCAAAATATACTCATAACCACCCTTACTCGGTTCAAGATGCAGATAGTCAACTGACAATAGTTCAAATGGTGCACTAGTTGTAATGGAGCCCATTGGTGCCTTCTCAGGAACAGTAGGTCGCTTCAGCTTAATACATGGACACTGGCGGATGACATAATTTTCTATGTCACGCTGCATGAAAGGCCAATAGAATCTCTGCCTTGCTAGGTGAGTAACTTTGTCCGCTCCGACATGTCCCATGTCATCATGGAGGTGTTTGAGCACAAGAGATTTTAGAGAGTCAGGGAGAACCAGTTGTCTGTGTTGTCCTGTTTGTCTGTATAGAATTCCCTGGTCAAGTCGAAGTTTGTTCCATTCGTGAATTAACCGTCGTGTTGTGAGTCCCATCTGTCTCTTGTCTTTGTCATTAGGAATCCATCCTCTCTCTTTCAATGCAATGACCTCACAGATGGAAGGGTCTCCTTTTTGAGCAGTGCGGATATCTTCTGGGGGAAACAAACGTGTACTGACTGGAAGCAAACTATTATCACTTGAGCCCAGCTGAAGGGCCGCCACCCAAGGTACTTCCCCTTCTCTTTTGGCTTTGTCTCCCTGCCATATTGCAGCCACCACATCTGGAGGTAAAACCTCAGAGTACTCTCGGATGTGGTCCAGAAGCTTCACTGGAAACCGTGATAGGGTGTCAGCGTCAGTGTTTGTCTTGCCTGGTCTGTACTTTATGGTGAAATGAAAGTCGGCCAGTTCACCCACCCACCGGTGCCCAACTGCGCTCAACTTGGCGGTACTCAAAATATAGGTGAGGGGATTGTTATCGGTGAATACAGTGAACGTGGGTGCATAGTAAAGGTAGTCTCGAAATTTATCACAGATGGCCCACTTCAAGGCAAGGAACTCAAGCTTGTTAGAATGGAGGTGGTAATTCTTCTCAGCGGGTGTGAGTGTCCTTGAACCATAAGCGATTACACGTAGCTTACCCCCTTGTTCTTGATAGAGTACAGCCCCCAGACCTTCTTTGGATGCGTCGGTGTGAAGGACAAAAGGTAAATTGAAGTCTGGGTAGGACAAGATAGGAAAAGTGGTCAACATATCGACAAGGCAAGCAACCACATCACGGTGTTCAGAAGTCCACTTAACTGGTGTCTTTGATGGCAGCTGACCCCTTTTCATACTTTGTTTAGTCGTTCTAGTTTTTACAGGTTTCTCTCCAGACTCATCAGGACTCTCTTGAAGCTTAAACAGTGGCCGGGCTATTCTGGAAAAATCCTGAATGAAGGACCGATAATAGCCCAAGAATCCCAAAAGAGCTCTTACTTCCCCAACATTCTTTGGTTCCCGCTCCTTCCACTGCATTACTGCTTCCAAGTCTTTGGGATCAACTTGAATGCCCTCACTTGTCACTAAGCGTCCGACATACCTCACTTGGCGCTTAAATAGTTCACACTTTTTTGGTCTTAATTTCACACCATGCTCCCGCAAGCGGCAAAACACTCTCTTCAAATCTTTGACGTGATCTTGAAATGTTTTGGAGAAACAGAGAACATCGTCTAAGTAAGGAAAACAGCATTCATCCCTCAGACCACTCAACACATTTTCCATACATCTCTGGAAAGCCGCCGGTGCGTTGGAAAGGCCGAAAGGAAGACGGATCCACTCGTACAATCCCCACGGCGTACTGAAAGCTGTCAGGTGCCTAGAGTTCTCTTCAACAAAGCCCTGGTGATATGCACTGCCCTGATCAAGGATAGAAAACCAAGAGTAACCTCCCAGGCTATCTAATAAGTCCTGAATACGTGGAAGTGGATGGCGGTCGGGAATGGTCTTACTGTTTAATCCACGAAAGTCCACACAAAGACGTAAGCTCATGTCCTTTTTCCTTACGCAAACCACAGGGGAGGAATAAGGTGAAACAGAATTCCTGATCCATCCATGGTCTAGCAGCTTTTGGACGTATTCCTTAACCTCTCTATACAAGGGCTTTGGAACTGCATTATAGGACTTTTGGACTGGAATGTCATCTTTTAAGTAGATCTTGAGTTGCAAGTCAGAAATGCAACCAATATCGGTATCATCTTCAGCAAAGACATCTGACAGGTCATATAACAAACGCTTTGCAATCTCCTGCTCTTCCTCAGCTAGATGAGACAGATCGACAGGAGGATGCCATTTGCCTTTGGTCTGGTGGTTGGTTTTAAGTGCTTCCCTACTTGTTCTCAAAGTCTGCTCACAAGAACACAATTGAGCTGAACACAAGTGTGCTGTATTCTGAGGTGTAGGCTCACGGTTTATAGATGAATGTTTGATTGGTTTTAGATCAAGTATTTCCTCAAGAGTACCAAGAATGGTCTTCTTTGCAAGATTGATGGCATGTTTTGTCGAGTTCTGTATCGGGACTTTGATGCGCTTAAATGATCCAACAGGAACATCAACTAAAGCTGGGAACACTTCCAGACCCTCCAGGCAATGATTCTCAGGGCAAGGCTGAAACATCATCGTACCTCCACTGTGGCATCCTCGAACTCTACACTGCACTTCACGAATCTTGCCGGCGGGTATATTTATACCTTTCTTGCCAAGGCGTACAATACACTCTGGAATTTCTGCGGGTCTAATAGTCTGGAGTGTAGAGACTAATGCTTCCACGTCACACTCACCGACACTCAAAGCTTCTTTAAGTATTTGAGTCACATCAACGTTATCATGCTGATCGAGATTTGCTTTGATCATTTCCGAAATTACATTACTACCTAAGAGAGGGTAGTTGCAGTCACGACTGATAAGTAGTGGTACTCGGATTGTCACACGCCCATGTTGCTGGCTACATATTTGAAGATCGATCTCTGCCCATCCATCAAGCGGAACCTGAGTATTGTTAGCAGCAGAAATTTCGAGAGAGTGATTAACGAACAACAGTCCAAGCGGCTGTATTTTCAGAGAGGGTAGTGCTTGTTCAATCCACGATTTGCTCACCATGGTCACTTGTGCCCCTGAATCAAGAAGCATCTGAAGAGGTACCCCATTAATGGAACATGAGACCATGCATCGCTTACCAATGAGTTGAGCTACTCTTTTCTTTGGATCTGGCTGGTATTGTGAGTTTGACTGTGAGCGTTTTGGTTTGTTGACCTTTTCTCGGGGCTCCTCACTGCTTAGGATCGCTGACTGCCCCTCTCCAGCGACCTCTTCCCGTTTCCCGACAACCTTCGTTGGAGACAGCCAATGGCGCGATGTCCTGCCTGGCCACAGACAAAGCAGTGAACACAGTTCATATTGTTGTTCTTTACACAGTCATTGCATTTACCTCTGGTCTCAGATAATGGTGGTTGAGCACGAACAGTAGGTGAACGACAGTCTTGCAGCTTCACAGTCTCAGCTGGGGTGGACATCTGAGCTAGATGCTTGGTTAGAGAGGAAACTTGAGCCGTTAGTTCTTTGATAGCATCACGGTTTGCTTGTAACTCAGTGTCAACTCTTGTTGGAGTGTTCAATTCACTTTGGGAATGCTGAGCTGCGCTTACAGTAGCTGATCTGGTTTTACCTCCTGAACCCAGTCTTTTCAGTCGCCCTTCTTCTTCAGCTGTTGATTTTGTGATTTGCTCCAAGAGCAAGTCATCACTAACCTGCATGTCTGACAGCAACGGTTTAAGATCGTGTCTGACATGGCTGTTTTTCTCACTTAGCCCCTGATAAAGTGTGTGTACGAAGGTGCCCTGAACAAGTTCTTGGCTATAGCTAAACCCCACACCAGGATGTTGTGACTCAAAAAGTATGCGCTGTTTCAGACCCATTATTCTGTAAAGAAACTGTTGTGGGCTTTCTTTATCACTTTGTTTAGCATTAGTCAACTCTTGAAAAAGTTCAGTCACACTTTTGTCTCTAATGTGAGAGCGCAGAAATCTTTTCAGCTCATTAACAGTGAGATCATTCTTATTAACTAACATCTCTCTGAATGTACCAGGTTTGGTTATTTTGAGGACTGCTCTGATAATTTCAGACCCACTGAAACCCTCTTGCAACCCTTCATCCATTTGTTTACAGAGACAATTGAAAGACATGTCACAACCTGCATCACAAATTTGACCACCATGTAACTTAAACTCTCTTCGTGGCAACAGAGCTGAAACATCAGACAATCTTACAACCTGGTCAGAAGTGTTAGATGAGTTCATCCTACCCAACGGAGCAACACCACTGTGGCCGGGCATACCAGACGTTGATGAGGTGACTTCCTTGTTAAGTACATCGACAGTGTCTCTGCCCTGAAAGGATACGTGCACACGAGGCTCTCTGTCCATGTGTAACGATTGAGTGTTAGTGTCTCTGTCCATGTGAAATGGTTGTGTGTGTGTATCGCTGTCTATAGGGATTGGTGTTGTACCAGCTTCTCCTCGGTTCTGTGTTGCGGAATCTTGCGTCATGACGGTTGTCACGTTACCAGGTTCAGCTGCTTCGGTACCTGGCGCTGATAGAACGTCGTTGAGCAGGTCAAACAGGAGGAGAAGTTGAGTCATGCCCTCATCTTCTGCAGCTTTTAACTCTTCACTTCTGATGTAGTCGACAATTAGATCATAAAGTTCAAGTTCATTTAAATTTACCACATAGTCAGCTTCACGGCCGTCATCTATCGAACTGGCTACAGTCTGTAACTGCCTCAAATTCAAATCTGCAAGTTTCTTCTGGATCTTGACGAGCAGCACTCGCCGTGGGCTGAAAGTAGTCATGTTGCTGTATCACCTGTGGCAGTTGTTCTCTGGAGGACACTCAGCGAAGTAGCCTTCCCTGAAACACTGGGCGCAGGATCCCACCGTTGCTATGACAACCGTCCCCGACGAGATGTGCAGTCAATCCCGGACGAGCCCCCAATTGTTACCGGCCTCAGACCTAGGGGAAATCTGGGCTGGCAGCAAGGGTACACAGGCAGTGAAACACTGTGCACCTGTGAACTGTGAAATAGTAAAGAGACAGACAGGATTAGCGTCTTTCCCTTGGCGCGTCAGCTTTACTTCTGAGATTGCACCCGGGACAAATCTAGTCTCAATAGTCTACTTCACAGGAGCGCTCAAGCGCCCTCCGCTGGTGTGGCGGCGAACTGATTCTTAATTGTTAGTGTTCTTATTCAAAAAATGAAAACGGGGGGGTGGCATTTTCCATTAATTATCTGGTAACATCTTTTATTACATCCGTTACACATACACAATTAAATTGTCAAAGTTTAACATACTGTATTTTCTAAGAACCAGACAGTGATGATATCTCAATGTTTTTTTATCTAAAACTTTTACAGCTTGATTATATAAAGATTTTAAAGGTTTTACTGCCGTTTCACTAGCCTGTGACCAACAAGAAATACAGTAATTAATATGAGGAATTATCATTGCCTCCAGGTAAATTTTTGCAGCATCATGAGTCAATGCATTCCTAATATGTCTAAAACTAGACAGACTGTATTGTAGCGTGCGACCAATTTTCTTTATGTGTTTTTTAAAAGTAAAAGTTGAATCCAAAACAAGACCTAAATATTTGAATTCTTTCACTACTTTTATTTGACTCTGATTTGCATAGATGCATGGCGAAGAGAACCTCAGTCGGTTAGTTTTACTAAAATACATTGCTACTGTTTTATTTACATTCAGTGTGAGCGAGGCAGAAGTAAGCCAACCCAAGATTTTTGCCATAACGTCGGTTAACCTTTTAGCAACAATGGTTGCATCACTTCCATGCATGTAAACTACAATATCGTCCGCGTACATTACCATGTCCACCTCACCACACACTGAAGGAAGATCATTTATATAAAGCGCAAACAGCAATGGCCCAAGAACAGAGCCTTGTGGGACACCCATGTCACTAGCCTTAGTTGTAGATAGCTTACTATTGACTCTTACGCATTGGACACGGTCACTGAGATATGATTCTACCCACTGCAGCGCACTTAGAGACAAATTATAATTACTCAGTTTATCCAGTAGCACAGAGTGGTTGACCGTGTCAAACGCCTTGCTTAGATCCAAAAACACAGCTCCCACAACCCCGCCCTTCTCCAACTTTGCCTTGACATCTTCAATAAAGTAGCAACATGCAGTTTCGGTGGAATGATGTTTTCTATATCCAAATTGCATAGGATATAGTATATTGTTTTTATGTAAATGTTCTTTTATCTGATCCGCAATTACTTTCTCAGCAATCTTTGAGACAACTGGAAGTATACTAATCGGTCTGTAATTACTGACCTCATGTTTGTCCCCCGATTTGAAGACTGGAGTGATTACCGCAGTCTTAAAAGCAGGGGGGAAGAAACTTTCTTCTATTGTTTTATTTATCAGGTATGTGATAGGAGTTATAAGAGTTTCTTTATGTTTTTTAAGAAGAGCATTGTCCATTCCCCAAATATCTTTGCTTTTAGAATTTGTCAGTGTTTGCAAAATTTTTTTTATTTCGAATTCAGTTGCCAGTTTAAATTTTAACATATTTTGTTCATCTGAGATACAATTAGATCTCTTAAGTAAGTCAAATGCTCTTACATAGTTATTAGAATCTTTATTTTGTATTCCTAATTGTTTAACTGATTCTATGAAGTAATCATTAAAATGATTCGCCACTATTTTGCCATCCGTCTCCAAATATCCTTTATTATAGATTTCTAATTTATGACCTTTGCAACTCTTCCTACCAGTTACTTTATCAATGGTTTGCCAAAGTCTTTTAGTATTTCCTTTTGCTTGTTCAATTAAGTTCATAAAAAAATTTGCTTTAGTTTTTCGTAACAATGTAGTCACTTTATTTCTAAGCTCCTTGTACAAAAGCGAGTCTGTCAAAAGGCCTGTTTTCAAGGACTTTTTAAGTGCTGCATCTCTTTGTTTCATTAAATTCCACACTGTCTCATTCATCCAAGGGATAGATGGTTTACTTTTGATCTTCCGAGATGGTTCTTTGGAATATTTCGATACGAGATCACTAAAGGTTGTCATAAAATCATTACTTGCTGATTGGCAATTTTTGCCTCTAGTTATCTGATTCCATTGAATTTGTTCTATTTCATTATAAAACAATTCCAAGTCTCTTTTTGAGATATATGCAGGCCCTGATTTGATGTCAATTCTGTTAGAAGTTTTATATCTCGTCTTTGATAGCCTCCTAACTATCAAAGTGAGATTGTGGTCCGAAAGACCAGTTATCAGGTTATAGGACTTTGCAATTCGTTCTTCTCTATTTGTAAATATAAGATCAATCAATGTTTTGGATGATTTAGTTATACGAGTTGCATTGTTTATCATTTGGGCCATGTGAAACTTAGTTGTTATTAGTTTTAATTTTTTCCTACAGCTTTTATCTAACCAATTGATATTAAAATCCCCCAATAAAATAATTTCCTTGTTGTTAAATTTTATTAGTATCTCAGTGAGATGGGTAAAGAAAATGTCCTTTGCTGTTGGAGGTCTATACAACACAATAACCACAAATGACATTTCTGGTGAGAGTTTGATGGTTACACCCACACATTCCAAAAAATCACTGAGGTTTTCAATTAATGTACAGTTGAACTTATCTTTCACATATATCATTACCCCACCACCTTTTCCTTGTTTTCGGTCACATCTAAAAATGTTATACCCTTGCACATTAAAAACACTCTGTGGAGTTGATGGTTTTAACCAAGTCTCTGACAAACTCAAAAAATCCAAATTGGAGTCTATCAGCAAATGCTCCAGTTGCTCAGTCTTTGACACAACACTCCTAATGTTCAAATGTCCACCAAGAATACCTTTTGGTTTAACTTTGGGATCCCAGAGTATTTTTGCATGGTTTACGGTCTGAAACAACCTAAACGTAATTTGCTTTAAGGCTGCAGAGTTTATACGGTCTGTATCTAAGTCCGAATATACACGGGATGTTAAAGGGTTAACCAAAGCGTTTTTATCTTTCGTTTCCACAGTTTGTTGAGGCATATCTGTATTGTTATTAAATGTATGAGCACATCCTCTCACCTCAGTGAACGTTGTCAAATCGTCTGAAGGCAGCACAACACCATTTCCATTAGTCAAACTTGCAGCTGGATTACCTGGCTGGAACACATCTATGCGATCCTCCGTGTCACACCTACTAGCCTCCAGGGTTTCCATCGATCCCGACCGCCCAACAGAAATCAATCCAGGAGCATGTGTCGTTCCCATAGCCGTGCAACAAGCTAACAAGCAGCCACCACCAGCCACGGGCACGTCAACAGTTCCAAACCCTTCGCTGTGCACAAAGCCAGGGCAGAGATCCGGTCCATGGCCGCTAGCAGCATTGTGGAGCATCTCCCGGCAAGTGAATCTTTCCTGGACAACCTGAGAGAACATCTTAAGTCGGACAGTGTTTGCTCAAATGTCATGAACATGTGCCAGAATGGCTGGCCCGAGTCAGGTCGTTGTACTGGTACCGAGAAGCTTTACTGGTCTGAGCGAGCTTACCTATCTGTTCATAACGGCCTCCTTCTGAAAGGTTCAAGACTCGTCATTCCCTCTGCATTGCGGAATGATGTCCTTGACAGGCTGCACGAAGGGCATCAAGGAGTAGTTAAATGCAGAGCACGTGCACGGCAAAGTGTGTGGTGGCCAGGTCTTAGCCAGCAGTTGAACGAGCTGGTTTTGAAATGCCATGCTTGCATTAAAGAGCGCACTAATCACACTGAACCTTTGATTCCTTCGGATCTTCCTGAGAGGCCCTGGCAAAAGCTAGGGACAGATCTGTTTGTCCTGAAGGGGAAAACCTACCTGTTAGTTGTGGATTATTATTCACGTTATGTGGAGGTGGCAAATCTTTCACTCACCAGCTCTGGAGATGTCATTACACACCTAAAGTCCATCTTTGCACGCCACGGCATCCCGGAGACATTAGTGAGTGATAATGGGCCTCAGTTCTCATCCAGCACTTTCTCAGATTTCGCAGGTGCTTATGGATTCAGACATGTCACTAGTAGCCCAAAGCATCCACGCAGCAACGGAGAAGCTGAGCGGGCTGTACAGACAGTAAAAAACCTTCTCAAAAAGGAGCAAGACCCTGACCTTGCCTTACTGTCATATAGGTCAACTCCACTTCACAATGGGTACAGCCCAGCCCAGTTGCTCATGGGACGCCGTCTTCGCACTACGGTGCCAACCCTCCCGAGACTACTGGATCCTTTGTTACCTGATGGCACCGCCATAAGTGTTCGAGAGAGAGAGAAAAGAAGTGCAGATATGAGATATTTTAACAAACGGCACAGAGTGCAGGACCTGAACAAGCTCTGGCGATCAGGTGTGGGTCACAGATCAAAAGGTGACTGGAACTGTGGTAGAGAAACATCCAACACCACGTTCTTACCGGGTGGATGTGCCTCATGGAACTGTTCGTAGGAACCGGCATTTCCTCCTTCCTATGGATGTACGGGATGGTGGTTGTGACACCCATGCTGGTTCCCAGTTGTCTGAAAACGGTACAGAGACACAAAATGCACTCGCACACCAAACAAATTCTGTCAGTCCAACGGGAGCAGTAATCAGAACCAGATCTGGGAGGCCAGTTGTAAAAACTAAAAGACTGGATTTATAGTCACTCTTCTATAGCCCTAGTAGGGTGTTTCACAGTAGTTAAGCAGTTTTTCCACCTCTCTGGCTGAAGAAAAAAATAAATAAAAATAAAAGTAAAGAGAAGGGGAAATGTGGTTAAAAATGTTGAGGGAAAAAAAAATATATATACACGTGTATCAGTTGATAATGTGTTTTCAGGTATTGTTTATCTGTACAACAGATATTGTTTATTGCTCATTGTTGAGTTGTTCTAAAGTGATGTCTATTAAGGGAAATAAGTCATTGTTGTTTTGATTGTTGCTTCTGTTAAAAGGGGAGATGTAGGATAATCTATTAGTGCAACATTACAATGTGTTACAAGGTTCAGGCTATGAGTACCATTTCTGCCCAGGAGTGGGCGTTGTCGGGTTTGTTGAATAAAGTCTAGTTACCGAAGAAGACACAACGGGTGAGTGTGTGTATTTACTCACGCAGTAAATAAGAGAATACGACAGCACCTATGTACTCAACGGACCTTCTTCCGCCCTACAATCCACCGCGTTCCTTAAGATCACTAAATTCAAGGCTTCTGGTCATTCCTAGGATATCGAAGTCCAATAAAGGAGGGAGGGCGTTCTCGCATTTAGCTCCAAAACTCTGGAATGGCCTTCCCGATACGGTCCGAGCCTCTGACTCGCTGACACAGTTTAAAACTAGATTAAAGACGCTTCTCTTTAGTCAAGCATTCACATAATGCTTACCTTCTAGTCCTCTGTTATGCCATACGGAACCGTTTGCCACTGAAACTGCTTAACGCACCAGTGGGGCTCGACAGCCTTTTAGACAAACGGGTCGGCGCGTATGGTTGGGTTGCGGAGAGTTCAGGTTACGGAGAGTTTGTGAGTTATAACGGAAATCATTATGAACATCAGCTATGCTAATTATTTCCCATCTGCCTTTCTGCTGTTATCTCGGGACGCTTGTCCCGAGAAAAATGGCGTTCGTCAGGTCCAGTTTTGTGTCCAGCCTCTCACAGGGATTTCGGATGGCCCAACGCCTGTGATGAGACGACTCAACGCCTGTGAAGAGACGACTCAACGCCTGCGATATGTTATGGCGCCGTTTGATTCATAAACAATATTTATATTTAATATTTATATTTAAACAATATGAATGTAAGCCAGAGGAGAACTGGCCCCCGACTGAGCCTGGGTTCTCCCAAGGTTTTTTCTCCATCCAATCTGATGGAGTTTGGTTCCTTGCCACTGTCGCCTTGCTTTTGGCTTGCTTTGAGCTTGCTCAGTTGGGGTTATTTAGTGTTTAGCAATATTATTGATCTGTGTTGTACTACTTTCATGTTATCACTGTGAAGCTAATTTGATACAATCTGTATTGTGAAAAGTGCTATATAAATAAATGTGACTTGACTTGACTATGTTCATAAGGAAAGCAGTCTTAGCAGAGGATGGTTTCGATCCATCGACCTCTGGGTTATGGGCCCTGCACGCTTCCGCTGCGCCACTCTGCTGTAAACCACCCCAGATGGGACTCGAACCCACAATCCCTGGCTTAGGAGGCCAGTGCCTTATCCATAAGGACACTGGGGCTGTTAAAAACCTGTGCTCATGTGCCCACATTACTTTGGCTTCAGTGACAACAGCAGCATTGGCATTTAAACAAGGCAAGCACACAACAGTAATCCGGGTGAACGACTACTTCGATAGGGCACTGGGGCATGACTCGCTTGCCCTACTAATTGTCCATCTCATTCTGGTGGCTTAGTCAATGAGGTGTTTTAACAGGGCATACACACACAAACACAAAGATTTTCTGATTGAACAAACGGGATGTGGAAGTTGCTGTTTATTTGGGATAAAACATGCACATAAGTGAAGCAGCCTTAGCAGAGGATGGTTTTGATCCATTGACTTCTGGGTTATGGACCCAGCACGCTTCCGCTGCGCCACTCTGCTCCCTAAAACTGACTTGCCGTACTCTACTGTTTTCAAAATAACTTGCGTTTAGGCACACTTAAATAGCTCTTCTGTCATCAATTAGAACAAGTGAAGAATGCATAGGGTTTTAGCATTCAGCTGAGGCAACTTTTCTACAAGTAGGAACAGACTATGTTCATAAGGAAAGCAGTCTTAGCAGAGGATGGTTTCGACCCATCGACCTCTGGGTTATGGGCCCAGCACGCTTCCGCTGCGCCACTCTGCTCCCTAAAACTGACTTACCTTACTCTGTTTTCAAAATGAATTGCGTTTTGGCACACTTAAATTGCTCTTCTCTCATCAATTAGAACAAGTGAAGAATGCATAGGGTTTTAGCATTCAGTTGAGGAAACTTTTCTACAAGTAGGAACAGACTATGTTCATAAGGAAAGCAGTCTTAGCAGAGGATAGTTTCGATCCATCAACCTCTGGGTTATGGGCCCAGCACGCTTCCGCTGCGCCACTCTGCTGTAAACCACCCCAGATGGGACTCGAACCCACAATCCCTGGCTTAGGAGGCCAGTGCCTTATCCATTAGGCCACTGGGGCTGTTAAAACCCTGCGCTCATGTGCCCACATTACTTTGGCTTCAGTGACAACAGCAGCATTGGCATTTAAACAAGGCAAGCACACAACAGTAATCCGGGTGAACGACTACTTCGATTGGGCACTGGATCATGACTCGCTTGCTCTACTAATTGTCCATCTCATTCGGGTGGCTTAGTCAATGAGGTGTTTTAACAGGGCATACACACACAAACACAAAGATTTTCTGATTGAACAAGCGGGATGTGGAAGTTGCTGTTTATTTGGGATAAAACATGTACATAAGTGAAGCAGCCTTAGCAGAGGATGGTTTCGATCCATCTACCTCTGGGTTATGGGCCCAGCACGCTTCCGCTGCACCACTCTGCTCCCTAAAACTGACTTGCCTTACTCTGTTTTCAAAATGAATTGCGTTTTGGCACACTTAAATTGCTCTTCTCTCATCAATTAGAACAAGTGAAGAATGCATAGGGTTTTAGCATTCAGTTGAGGAAACTTTTCTACAAGTAGGAACAGACTGTTCATAAGGAAAGCAGTCTTAGCAGAGGATGGTTTCGATCCAACGACCTCTGGGTTATGGGCCCAGCACGCTTCCGCTGCACCACTCTGCTGTAAACCACCCCAGATGGGACTCGAACCCACAATCCCAGGCTTAGGAGGCCAGTGCCTTATTCATTAGGCCACTGGGGCTGTTAAAAACCTGCGTTCATGTGCCCACATTAGTTTGGCTTCAGTGACAACAGCAGCATTGGCATTTAAACAAGGCAAGCACACAACAGTAATCCGGGTGAACGACTACTTCGATTGGGCACTGGATCATGACTCGCTTGGCCTACTAATTGTCCATCTCATTCGGGTGGCTTAGTCAATGAGGTGTTTTAACAGGGCATACACACACAAACACAAAGATTTTCTGATTGAACAAGCGGGATGTGGAAGTTGCTGTTTTTTGGGATAAAACATGCACATAAGTGAAGCAGCCTTAGCAGAGGATGGTTTCGACCCATTGACCTCTGGGTTATGGGCCCAGCACGCTTCCGCTGCGCCACTCTGCTCTCTAAAACTGACTTACCTTACTCTGTTTTCAAAATGAATTGCGTTTTGGCACACTTAAATTGCTCTTCTCTCATCAATTAGAACAAGTGAAGAATGCATAGGGTTTTAGCATTCAGTTGAGGAAACTTTTCTACAAGTAGGAACAGACTATGTTCATAAGGAAAGCAGTCTTAGCAGAGGATGGTTTCGATCCATCGACCTCTGGGTTATGGGCCCAGCACACTTCCGCTGCGCCACTCTGCTGTAAACCACCCCAGATGGGACTCGAACCCACAATCCCTGGCTTAGGAGGCCAGTGCCTTATCCATTAGGCCACTGGGGCTGTTAAAAACCTGCGCTAATGTGCCCACATTACTTTGGCTTCAGTGACAACAGCAGCATTGTCATTTAAACAAGGCAAGCACACAACAGCAATCCAGGTGAAAGACTACATCGATAGGGCACTGGGGCGTGACTCGCTTGCCCTACTAATTGTCCATCTCATTCGGGTGGCTTAGTCAATGAGGTGTTTTAACAGGGCATACACACACAAACACAAAGATTTTCTGATTGAACAAGCGGGATGTGGAAGTTGCTGTTTATTTGGGATAAAACATGTACATAAGTGAAGCAGCCTTAGCAGAGGATGGTTTCGATCCATCAACCTCTGGTTGTAACTTTTCTACAAGTAGGAACAGACTATGTTCATAAGGAAAGCAGTCTTAGCAGAGGATGGTTTCGATCCATCGACCTCTGGGTTATGGGCCCAGCACGCTTCCGCTGCGCCACTCTGCTCCCTAAAACTGACTTACCTTACTCTGTTTTCAAAATGAATTGCGTTTTGGCACACTTGAATTGCTCTTCTCTCATCAATTAGAACAAGTTAAGAATGCATAGGGTTTTAGCATTCAGTTGAGGAAACTTTTCTACAAGTAGGAACAGACTACGTTCATAAGGAAAGCAGTCTTAGCAGAGGATGGTTTCGATCCATCGACCTCTGGGTTATGGGCCCAGCACGCTTCCGCTGCGCCACTCTGCTCCCTAAAACTGACTTGCCATACTCTACTGTTTTCAAAATGAATTGCGTTTTGGCACACTTAAATTGCTCTTCTCTCATCAATTAGAACAAGTGAAGAATGCATAGGTTTTTGGCATTCAGTTGAGGAAACTTTTCTACAAGTAGGAACAGACTATGTTCATAAGGAAAGCAGTCTTAGCAGAGGATGGTTTCGATCCATCGACCTCTGGGTTATGGGCCAAGCACGCTTCCGCTGCGCCACTCTGCTGTAAACCACCCCAGATGGGACTCGAACCCACAATCCCTGGCTTAGGAGGCCAGTGCCTTATCCATTAGGCCACTTCGGCTGTTAAAAACCTGTGCTCATGTGCCCACATTACTTTGGCTTCAGTGACAACAGCAGCATTGTCATTTAAACAAGGCAAGCACACAACAGTAATCCGGGTGAACGACTACTTCGATTGGGCACTGGGGCATGACTCGCTTGCCCTACTAATTGTCCATGTCATTCGGGTGGCTTAGTCAATGAGGTGTTTTAACAGGGCATACACACACAAACACAAAGATTTTCGGATTGAACAAGCGGGATGTGGAAGTTGCTGTTTATTTGGGATAAAACATGTACATAAGTGAAGCA